>NW_015090893.1:8010658-8174140 GCF_001431845.1 Calidris pugnax
GCGCCCGGGGCCCGCCAGCCGCTGTGCCCTGCTCGCCCGCGGCCCCCGACGCCGCGACCGTCGCCTGCGGCGCGCCGTGTTCTGCGTAGCCCTGGCGTGTTGCATCACGGGGAGGCGAGTCCTCCGCAGGAAGGACGGCTATAGGCAGTAGGTAGCCCGCTCTCCCCGAAGAACTACAAATCCCAAGATGCACCGCGACAACATAACCCACAAGGCAGCGGAGGGGAGGGCGCGTTGTCTTTGAGATGGATCTTGGGAATTGTAGTTCGCTGAGGGGGACGGTGCCTGATCTCCCCCCACCACCAGCGGGCTGTCCGGGGAGGGGTCAGCCCCGGCGGGCTCTACGGTGGTGGTGCCCCTGCCAGCCAGCCCGGTCGGTGCTCTGCTCCCTGGGGCCACCCGGAGCTGAGTCAGTGAGGCCTCCGCCCCGCAGGTGGTGTGTCTGGGGCAGAGGCCTCAGGGTTTACCTCAGCATGGCGCAGGCCCGTCCATATGTGTGGCTGGACTTCCTGGGATTTCCATCCCGGGGAGGCTCCTCAGGGGATCTGCCAGGCTGTGACCGTGGTGCAGTGAGGACAGCACTTGTGTAAATTCAGAAAAAAAATCAATTTGTGTTGGATCATCCTGGATTTTCACCAGGACCTGACTTTCATTCGTTACTCTGTTAGCAACAGAAAGGGCAGCGCTAAAGGCCTACCCCCCCGACAGCAGTCCCCGCAGAGGGGATGAGCAAGGGAGACTCTTGTTAAACGTGCTTTCTCTGCTGTGAGTGCTTAGACTATTGGCATCATTTATTGTTCTGATTACGTCTGCAAGCTACTGGGTACAAATTCTATGCATTAGTTTTCTTTCTTTCCCAGTCACGTTGCAAAGAATTGAACTCATTAGGATATTCCCATCTTAACTGCGGGAGGACAAGACACATGCAAGTGCAATAATCCAACCCCCCGCAACGATGCCATGCACAGGTGCATCCCCACCTTTCTTTGTGTGTGCCACTGTATGAGTAAAAAGGTGGCAATGTATTGTGTGCAATGCATTGTCCTTCTCTACCTGATTAAAATTCAGCAGCTCCGAGAAGCGGCGTAAGCTGTCCCTTTCCATCTGGCAGCTTTGAGGAGAGAAGAGGGGAAAATGGTGGTGTGTACAGAGCCCGAGCTTTACACTGACAAAAGCATCTCATGCAACTGCCGTGTTCTGTGGGGACACATGAGTGCTCTCCTGCTGGAGTGGGAAAACTGTTCCTCCAGCTGGACGCCTTGTCACTGACACTAGTCCACCTTGGCTATCTCAGCCTCGGGTATAAACCCCCCACAACTCATCCTGGCACTCAGAAATATCCGTGGAATCACATTCCTGCCTGACAGCTGCCAGCGGCCCTTTCTCCCCACCACTTGTGACCAGCTCACACCAGCGTGGAGTTCGCTGGCATTGCGCTGTGCTTTCCTGTGAAGATAACCCCGGCGAGGAGTGCGTGCATTGAACTGTCGTAACGCCCTGCCCCGGTGTGATCCGTGGGGATGTTTCTCGCTGTCCGTTAGGATATAACTGGAACAGCTGCCCTATGCTGACGCAGTACACACAGCAGCATTGACAGGGCACGCTGGAGACTTCTCTAACCAGCACATAAATACTTTTTATAGCACAAAAGTCTCGCGTAAGCCCGCATTTCCTTGTTCTGTATTTTTTTAGGGGACATGGCTGTGTGTCCTCCCAGGGGGATCTGACTGGGGAATGAAGCAAGTGGCTACCGGCTGGAGCCGGGGCCCACAGCCTAGGTGGATTTCTCAGTGGGAAGGGAAGGGAAGCAGAGCCGAGCAGCGGTCCCAGCAGAGGGCAGCCGGACCCGGTGCTGGCACAGCTTGGCCTCTCCTCGCCCTCACCCGCGGGGCAGGGACGTAATTCATCAATTAGCGTCATTAGGGAACAAGCAGCAGAAGCCAGAGAGATGGTCTCTCTCTGCCTGAGTAAATCGCAGTTGCTTAGGCAGCAGCGGAAAAGTAGCAAAGGAGAAGGTGGTTATTTTTTGCACGCATTTCCCGCTGTCCTGGGAAAGGCTCCTTCCCTCTGCACAGCTGAAGGGCTGTGAGTGAGCAACCTCAAAGGCAAAACCAGCCTCTCAGCAGTGGACTGCATGGAGGAGAATCTACCCCAGGATTTCCTGGGGATTGCCACAAGTGAAAATTCCTCCCAATTAACAAATGACTCAAAGAGATGATGAGCATCGTCATTTGCCTTAGCGCAAACCTCTCCCATCCGGGATGTCACCCAGCTGCAGCACCCAGAGCAGCTTCTTACTTCGGTTAAATGCTGTCACCATCCCCAGCCGTGGCAGCTTGTTTGGAACTGCCCTGATGGTGCTGAGAAGGGAGAGCAGCCCATTGCCAATAACCACAGCACCAGCGCTGTTCACAGTCCCTGTGTTAGGCCTCTTCCTTTATTTGTAGGTGGATGCAGTGATCTGTCTCTCGGCTTGGCACAAAGGGATAGGCACCTGGTGTTTCAGGGTGGGGGGAAAGGGGTAAACCTGGTAGTTCGCAGAGATAACAAGGAGTCACGGGTTCTGCTTACAAGTCGGCCGGCTGTGTGACCTAGGTCAAGCAGTGTTTCACAGTTCTGAGATCTGTAGCTGGGGCATAAGAAAAACATAGCATTTAATCTAATCTGGGTATTTTTGCCCAACATCATAGCACACAGGCAAGGGTATTAAACTGTGCTGTTTTAGATAAAGCAGCCTATCCCCCAGGGAGGAGAACTGTGGACCTCTCCTTGCATCAGATCTCTAGTACAAAATTTATGAGATCTGTGAACTCTCCCTATAACCATGCCCTCGAGGAAAGCTTTAGGCAGTTTGCACAGTTCAGGTCATAAGAGGCTCAGAAAAGGAGAAATCTCACCTGTTTGCTGCTTTTGAAGACATAGTTCTCTCAATGGGATAATTGATTAGGCTGGGGGAAGCAAACCTGTAAACCTGAGGGAGAAAGTTTATTTCAGGAGAAATAAATAGAAAAAAAATGCTTTGAAAGTTACTTGTGTCACAATGACAATCAAAGCAGTGATTCTTAGTCTTATTTTCCTATGTTACAATCCCCCTGAAACCCATTCCTTTGGTTGACCAGGGAGATGAAGGTACTTAATTGCAATTTCAATTTGTAAAGGACCATCCTTCCAGGGTCCTGCTTTCTATCACAGATGATCAGAGCCAGAGCTGTCTTTTTTTTTTTTTTTTTTTAATAACATTACAAAAGTTTAAATAATATTTAAGAAATGGCTCCATGCCTGTCACAATCTTTTCTCGAGTTAACTAGGGGTTAGATAAAGCAGCCTATCCCCCAGGGAGGAGAACTGTGGACCTCTCCTTGCATCAGATCTCTAGTACAAAATTTATGAGATCTGTGAACTCTCCCTATAACCATGCCCTCGAGGAAAGCTTTAGGCAGTTTGCACAGTTCAGGTCATAAGAGGCTCAGAAAAGGAGAAATCTCACCTGTTTGCTGCTTTTGAAGACATAGTTCTCTCAATGGGATAATTGATTAGGCTGGGGGAAGCAAACCTGTAAACCTGAGGGAGAAAGTTTATTTCAGGAGAAATAAATAGAAAAAAAATGCTTTGAAAGTTACTTGTGTCACAATGACAATCAAAGCAGTGATTCTTAGTCTTATTTTCCTATGTTACAATCCCCCTGAAACCCATTCCTTTGGTTGACCAGGGAGATGAAGGTACTTAATTGCAATTTCAATTTGTAAAGGACCATCCTTCCAGGGTCCTGCTTTCTATCACAGATGATCAGAGCCAGAGCTGTCTTTTTTTTTTTTTTTTTTTAATATCAGTATTTGCTACCCCTGCCTTTCAGGTTTCCTCCTTTCTCAGCTCCTGTTCTCTACTCCTCCTCCTGTCGCTGCTATCACAAGAGCTGTAAACCAGCACCTCTTTCCATGGAAATTCTGATATCACAGGGAAAAAGTTACCCTCTGCTACAGCTGCCTGCAGAGAGTTCATGGACATTGCAATTGGCTGACAAACCCAAGTTGTTCCATAAGAGTGGTGTGAATGAAGTCTGGTTCCATGGGTGCTCGAGTTCTTTCTGCTCCATAAAGCTCTCGCTAAAAACTGCACCGTTGTGCAGTTCCTGTGTGATCCATCTTGCAAGGGACAGTGTAGGTGCCAGCCTGGTGCACTGCAGCAGTGGAGTCCTGCCTGCATTTTCCTCAGTGATGACAGTCATTTGGGTCCCTGTCCACCCAGCTTCTGATTCTCATTAAGTCTGCAGAAATGCAATTACCGTTGAGGGGTGTATCCTGTATTCTGTTATCGCTCTGTGGGGATGTGAGTTTGTTCCCTTCCTCGGCGGTGGAGACCAGCTTTCTGCCTGTGTTTGTGCTTTTGCCAATACCAGGCCTGGTATCATCTGCCCATCTCCAGTGCTCGGGAGCAGGTCAGCTGCTGGAGAGGCAGAAAAAGGCAGAGTATATTGTGAACACTGCTTCATACAGCATTGCTGGCTTTTGCATGTTTGACGAGATTTCTCCCAAAGGTTGTCTGCAGAACAATTTGAGATGCCAGCCTCTCATCATGAGGATTTGGGGTGGGGGCAATCGCTGTGGCTGGGAAGAGGGGAAGCTTCATTTTCCTCTCTCAAGGTTTTCCACCTCCAGCTCCTGTGTCACTGTGAAAGGACACAGATTGCATGGAGGACACATAGTTGGCAGTTTTCTTTTCCTTGTCCTGACAACCTCTGGCCACAAAATTAAAAAAGCCAGTTACTGAGTCTAGTTTTTTTTCTAACAGCTTTGCCCTTGCCAATGATTAGACAAAGAAACCTGGAATAGGTGGCTGTGGCTGGGCGCTGTGTGTGCCGAAATGCAGACGGAATTACCATGGGGACTGTTGCAGAGGCAGAGGGTGAACCTACATATTCCCTCACTCCCACCACCCCTCTCAAGCACACACACGCACACATGTTCACGTTGCTAGCAACAAAATGATTGAACTCTGGCCATTTTAACTGAAAAATTGTATTGTTCTAGCAACAGTGCTGGGTTTGTTGATTGACTCGGCCACAGAGCGCTGGACAGGGGCTATGATTTTGCATTGCCTGTGTGTTTGGGGTTTGGGATTAGGGTAAGGAGCTCAATGTGTTTGGGAAAAATCAGATGTCAAAACTGTAATAGTAAATTGCAAACTGTATAAGTAATTTGTGAGTGGTGTTTGGGACCAGAGGCTGCCTGGGATGGGTCTGAAACTGCAGATAATGCTCTCTGCATGCAGGCTGAGATGTCCATCGAAAGACAATGAATGGAGACTTGATAAGATGTCCCTCGTTACCAGTTCTGCAGAACTCAGTGCTGGGAAGGATTTGTGGCAGAGAAAGAGAGACAATTCCCCCGAAATGAGGAATTGGGGTAGTATGAAAGAAAGTCCAGGTTAACCCCAAGAGGGGAAGTAGACAAAGTCCAGTATGTGTGCAGGCATTCCCTTCTCTGAATGGAATTTCCCCTCTCTAAGTCCAACCTATTTATAAATAAAAAAGGTTAAAATTAATTTTAAAGATTGTTCTTTTAATATTCATATAGGAGAAGCCCCCTAGGAATCTTGCTGTGCCATCAAAAAATAAAAGGAAATAATTTCAGGGCCTTATTGAAGTTGCACTTTGAATTTTGTTACCCAGCCTAGCATGCTCAAAATGGGCATCTGACAGATATGCGTTTTTTTTGCCAGGGGAAGAAACATCAGTGCTAGGTTTCTGCACCACCTCCTTCCATTTCCTCTGCAGGAAAAGCTTTCTGGGATGGAAATGGGGTTACAGGAGGCGGAGTGAATGGGGCAGATTTCTGCTCCAGCAATTCTGCATCCCTGTGAAATGCTGCTGAAGCCAGAGTTGATACCAAAGCAGCAGTAGCTTGTGCAATGTGAAAAGCAGGTGCTCCTGGGTAGGAGCTGTAGAAGCTGCCTCCCTTTCTCCCTGTGCTGGGACCTCCAGCAGTACAGACCCAAATCTGGTTTGCTGTTATTAGCAGGTGAGCTTTTTCCCTGGTGTGTTTGCAACCTAGATATTGCCCTGATACGGCTGTGCATGAGAACTGCAATGTGCGTTTTGGTACGAGCTGACTACAAACCAAGGTGAACCTGGCAGCGGTGTCAATGAGACTAAATTTACTCTTCTCTGTTAGGAGGGTACGAGCAATGCTCGCTGGCTGTAGGCCAAGGTTGCCCACTTCTTGTACGGTTGTCTCACTTTGCAGAAGACCAGATTCTGTTCCTTTCACATGGTAGGATGGAGCTGTGTTCAGGAATACAACCCTAGTCCTCTGTGGTGGTAACTGCAGAGCAGTGAAGAAACCCCTGAAGTAGAGCAAATACACGCATGAGAGTTTGGTCCATTTGGTGTCACCCGTTCCAAGCCCCTTGTTTAATCTTTGCCTCAAACTTTGAACTGGTTAATGCAGCATTTGCTGTGTGTTCGGATGATCAGGGTCAGTGCTGCAGTGAGCTTTCTTTGGCAGCCAGAGGAAGTGCCAGAGCTTTTAGATCCTCTAGATTTACAGAACGAACAGCTTGGCTACACAGGTGGCAAATTATTGAAAGAGTTGAGAAGTTGGAGGAATGTTCCCCAGCCCATAATTCTCTCCTGAAGAATGTGCACCATGCACCCCGGCTGCCAACCTTTCAGAGGATCCAGAGCCCTGGGAGAAAAACGTGTATTTGCTGCATGTTTGCCATTCGTGCTGGGCAACGTATTATCCATGGAACATATGCAGTAAATATGACACACTTTCTGAGTCGGTTGCAACTCAGACTAAGGCCCCAATCTTGCAAATGTGCTAATGGTAATGATTCCAGTACAACAGATTTACTCTTGAGGTTCAGTTTTATGTATTGCTTGCAAGACTGGGCCCTCTAGCATTATAAATATTACTGGTGCAAAGCATAATATTGTAATTTATATATTGGTTTATTTTATACATAAACATATATATGCGTGTGTGTGCATAATATACCTTTAGAAGTAACTGGATGTTATAACAGCAAGTACATAGAGACTTAGGTAGACAGAATTTGTGTACAACGTTCCCATCTCCAGAATGGTGTTTTACTCTATCTCTTTTTGGTGGTTTCTATCTTGTAACTGGAACAACTTGGAACTCAAAGTACTGTATCTTTAAGTACCTAAGGAAAATATATTTGTAAAGCAGAGCCACGGCAGAACTTTTCAGAGGAGCTGCATGCTGTGTCCTCAAACAGAAATGTCAGTTGTTCATTCTTATATCATTGTTTCCATTATTATGAAAGACTAAAAGCATGTGGGAAAAATAATATAAATATTATTGCCATATATGCAGAAGGGGGTGATTTTCCATACTAGATCATCAAATGAAACCTTACAGTGTATCTGTGTAATATAATACTTTGGAATAATTGGCTTTCATTTGAGGTTTTCAGATGTCTTACAAATGTTTATATAAAAAAAATGCACATTAAGCTGGTGAATTCAGTAACTGCCCCGCTCTGCAGGGGAATACAGGCTTTTTGGTGGTAAAATGAATTGCTTGTGATTGCTCTGGAATGTAGCGTCAGAGACAGGAATAAAACAGAGAAACCTGGACTATCTGTGCAAACTGCTGGACAAAATCCTGTTTCTCCAAGAGCAATATTTACATTTCTTTCCTGAGCCTGAGAAGTATCTCACTTTCCATAACACAGATTTTACTATTGAGGGCAGTACTGCTATAAAAAACCACTATGAGGAGTGATATGCCTGGGATAAAGTGCAGCTTATTTCTGATCTTTCCATTTTAATATCTGTGTCAGGATAACATACTATGAGTGTCAGTGGTCCCTTGCTTTTATCTATTGCATCGTCTTTCCAGAATTTCTTCTGTGGAATTCTCTAGTTTTGAACCTCAACAGGGTTTAGTCCTTTTCTTCTTCTTGCTCTATCCTACCTTAAACTGGGGAATGAAGCCCCATATTTAGAGTTTCCGAGCGGGAGGACACAGCGTGACATGCTGTAAGCATTTAGGGACCTAATGCTGTCTGACAGCTGATTGGAAATACACTGGTGTCAGAAAGGAAACCAGCTGTTCACTTACCTTCTGCCCTTCTGCAGAGAGGCAAGGACTAGACTCTGTCACATCCAGGAGTAGAGAAGCAATTACCCTGACATTAGAAGATGAAAAGATGAAAACAAGTAGGCTGAAAATTAATTTCTTTTGCCCCTCTGTTTCATGCATCCATCAGCAGTACATCTGGGCATCATGGATCTAATTTAAAAGTGTAATTTCTATCCCAAAAGATCTTATTTGCTGTATTTCCTCCTCTCAAGTCAAGTTCAAGGGGGAGCAAACATGGAGTAGAGGTTATTTCTGTCCCTGCATGCTGGTCCTGGAGCTCTGCTTTAGCCTATTTCTTTGTGGATATGTGCATATGTGTATCTACGTGTAGCCTCATAACACATTTTATGCTCCACATAAGTTACTAGTCCCTTATTTACAGCTTGCAGTTTTCTCCCCTTCTCTAAGGACCTGCAGCTCTTGACCTTTTAGTCTAGTAAATTATTTACACATGAAATAGTGAATCAAAATGATGGGTCTCAGGAAGATGCTGCTTATTCTCAAGGAGCAAAACCACATTTCTTCATGAAATCTCCTTCCTGAGGCTTTCATTTTAGGCTTGTGTGTCCTATCCTCCTCATCCCTTCCCATTATGAGAAGGAGAGGCGCTCCTTTTTCACACGGTTGTTCCATTTGCAAAGGGAGATGTTTTTCTGCCTTTAATTTTAAAATATCCCCTTGATATTTCGGGGATGGGATGAGAGAACGTTAGATTGATATTTTTCTGGAACTGGAAAACAATGAAAGAATGCAAAGAAAAGGTGTGTGTAACGGCCCAAGTTGCTATGGAAATCCCAAACTGAGGGAGATACCAGCAGAGTTAGAAACGCTTAAAGCTCTAAGCTAAAAACCATCTGCTCTGGGGAGCTTCTGTCTGCCCAAACACCCATTCTTTGTCTGAAGGACTCCACCTGACGTGAAGGCTGGTTGGCTGTGATGCCCTGGACATTGTGTCTGGAGACAGTGGCCATGGCTGTGATTTGACACAGTGTACACTCATCTGGGATCTGAGAGACTGTCCATACTCCTGTATTTACTCCTGGTGGGGCCTAAGGCATCTCCCAGAGGAAACACTTTCCAACGTGTTTGCTGTGTTGGTAGGGCAATCTCTGGCTGCCCGGGTGATATGCTTTGGGGTTAATTTTAAAATTGTCAAAACCCCCCTGATCCATCTGTAACTTGCAGTAACGTCCCACTTTTAGTGGGAAAGATTTGAAATGAAAGTGCTTCATACTGGATATTTAAAAACAAACAGACGACCAAATCCACCCCCACCCCCCCAAAAGTTATTTCACATCAAGCGCTCCTGGAAAAGGTTATTTTTCATACACTGTAAAGTACACCTAACACTGCTTCTTGGTAAAGGTCTTTCAGACTCTTTGGCAAAACGTGCTATTTTAAGTGAGACAATTGTGCACACGGGGTGATGGGGGAATATTTTTTTTTCCTAGAGCTATATTAATCAAATTGAGAAAATGGTGTTATGGCTCCTCTGGCAAATACCTTCTTGATACTCACACGGTTTTATCTGCAGTACAGAGAAAACATACACAGAGAAACGTGAACCCAAGAAATAAGGTGGATTGAAAACAAAAAGTTATTTAAATACTATGCTTTCCTACCACAGAATTTTGCCCATTGAAGGAATGTGGGAAAATAAAGAAGACGACAACATTTGAAAAGCAAAGATTTGTTTTGGAATTATCTCTATGAGTTTTTTCAGTTTTTTTAAAGTGTTTTCCTTCACATTAGAAGGTTAGAACATGCCAAGCACCTCCTTTTCTGAAACCGCCCTGGTTCTGAGTCAAAAAAGGAAAAGAAAGCATTCTGACTTTATAATCTTAGAAAATGCTCGGTTTTAAAGTGGTTTATTTTCTCAAGAGCATAAGGAATTCTATAATTCATGCATATTTCATGAGGAAAGTGGCCAGTTTGTGGATATTTCATGAGAAATGAAATTTCTACATCATTAAATGGCCAGAGAATAAATTGAAAAGGAACAAGTATAATTTTTTTGAGAGCTTTTAGATCAGTATATTGTAGTTCTAGAAATGATAATGTCATCTGATAGTCCTGCTGTTGCTACCACTCATGGAACGGTGAGTTACACCTGTCGTGTAGTGACATACAGGCCCCCAAATGTTGTATTGAGAGAAAGACAGACCTGTGAACAGGGTTTTTTCACAAAGCGGTTATGAAAGTAGTATCAGGTTGGTAATTGTCTCCTATGAATTTTACATTTACAAAAAAAAAAAAAAAGGCTGGGCTTGATCATGAAATCCTTGGAGTGAAAAGTATCTTATTTCTTCCTCCCTATATATATGACTGCATAAAATTGCCTTCTTCTGAGCTTTGTGCAATCCTCAGCGCTCATCATTTGACTAACGCAAAGTAGCCAAACACACTGCAGCTGGTATTTGAGATCCTTTTATCCATCTTTCTTCATACACACACACACACAGACAAAAGTTAGTTTCCTTTAGGCAATCCAGAGCCCTGGGAGAGTGGCAATTTCTTTGATTGCTTATTGTAGCTGTAGCACTGGAGATAAAAGTTTAATGCATTCTTATTGTCTCAGTGCTTTTAAGTATTCAGCTGCACTGAGCAGTGCATCTTCATCCATGTACCCAACTGAATGTAGTGGTTTAAGATTAACAGATACAATGTCAGTGCTGTTACCTTTTTTTGTTGATGCTCAAGAAATCATTTGCATTTGAGGTAAATGTAGCTGTAATAGTCTCTGGCAGATGGGGAACGTACAGCTCGGGTACGAGACAATGCAAAGAACTCGGTTAATAGAGGCAATAGCAGCAATTCACAAATATGATATTGCTGTCACAAATGATGGACAAATTGGCCTCAAAAAACCGAGTCTGACCCAAAATTCACCTATGGAAATCTGCAGTTGTTGAGCTGCTGGGCTGAGCGTGTTTGTTGTGGGTGAGTGCTGGGCCACAGCTCAGCTCAGCCGAATGCCCGTTTCCGAGAGCAGAGGCACCACTGAGACAGGTCCCTTGTCTTCACCATTTCCCCCGTTTTCCTAGAGGGAAGCGAGAGAATTGTTTCAACCAAGAGAGCAATTGCAAGGGTGCTCCCATTAGATAGAAACAAAAGAAGGCGGAGGCCAAGTTTTAGGCTGTCCTAATTTTAGCCTGACATTTAAATATTTCTCTTGTCTTTTGTCGCAGCACTGGTTTCCCCTTGCAGCTCCTAGGAAGATGCTTATTGTGCTATTTTCCTGGCATTTCCTCTCCCCTCTCCTAACCACCATTCAGCTCTTGTTGCAAAAGGGAGGTCAGGAGAATAATGCCCTTTTGCTGACACACGGGTAACCCAATCCTCCACCCTGTTGCTCTGCTGTGCTGAATTCCAACTCATCTGATTGCACTGAGGGCTATTGTACTGTCCCTGCCATCAGAGCTGGGTAATTGATATGCTTGAAGGGACTTTAATGAGGAAGAAAGCTAATTAGTTAATGTAAGGAGTGAAAAATAAGTCCGACAACCTTGTAGTCCATTTTGTTCCATTGCGGCTTCCCACAGCGCTTAGCATGGAGCCTAATTTTGAGCTGAGCATGACTGAATTGAAAGCTTGGCAAATCCTAGCGGCAACTGCAAAGCAGAACTGGGGTTAAGTTCAGGGTCTGGGTCTTAGCTGTGCTTGGAGAGGATGGGGTGTGCGCTGGCACCCACGGGGGAGCCCACTCTGGCGAGTAGATATGAGGTGGGGAGGGCTCTGAGGGAGCTGCTGTGCAAACTCTGAAATGAGGGGCCTCCTCTAAAGGGGCTGTTGAGGATGAAGGTCCCTGTGTCAGCCAACCAGGCTCACAGCTGCAGGGAGCAAAGAGCCATTGTGGAGATGTGGTACCTATACCATCTATAGCTAAATGTTTCCAGTAACCTCTGCTATCTGCAGGCATGTGCACATTTTCCAAAGTCCATGTAGTTTGGTAGGATACAGCCTTACCTCTCCCACGGAGGAATGGAAAGGCCTATGGAGAGGGAGAGTAGTGCTGTAGAAGTTCTACTCTGGAGGAAGAAGGGAGCCAAAGGGATTAAAAGAAAATAAGGCAGAGAATGAAAAAGCATCCAGACCAGGTGTTGAATCTGAACCTCACATTGAGGTGCTTGTAGTAATTAGCTAAAGCTGGTCGAGTGACAAAGTTTCTGGTGAACTGGTCTAGGTTGGAAATCATGTCTTTTGGGTAGTGTGATGAAGGATTGGAGGTGTCATGGTGGAGCTCAGGACCAAGTAACACTGGTGTCAGTATCTACCACTGTTCCTTTCATTGTCATCTATTTTTTGGGGGGTTTTGAGAAGTTGATGTTAAAAAAACATACAGTCAGAACAGTTCACTCTCTCCATCAAGTGGATTGAAAAGAACAATCTCAGCCTTCAAAGGTCTCATCTGTGGTTTCCTGAAACCTCTCTGACCATAGCACAGTCTTAACCTTCTTAGCCTGGGGAAAAAAGTCTAAACTGGATCGGAGGGATGGGCCTGGATAATCTCTTAGGCCCTTCATTTTGTTCACTGGTTTAATGCTCTCCCCATACGTGGACATGATAAAACTGAGGTGATTTGCATCCCCCTACCTGGGGAGGAGAGGTCAGAAGACTTGAAAGGTTTCAAAGACCACCAAAGTCTGTGGAAGTTTCCTCTCTGACCTTGATGGATGCTGAGAAGACAATGAGGAAGGAGATAAGGAATAGGAAAGAAGGGAAAAGAAATGGGATAGGAATAAGACGGCAGAGAGATACATAATCAAATGGCTGAATAGTGTTTGTTCTGAGTAACTTATGTTTCCCACTGTGGCCTTCAGATTTGTGTTCTTTGTGCAGAAATCCAGTATCTTCTAGCAAGTGCTGTAAACACCACCTGCTTCTGGTGCTTTAGATAATGAGATGGGCTGGAACTAGACCAGACCTTGGGCACAACTGGGGCTGAGGCTGCTCAAATTGGATTGCAGTAAGAGCTTATCAATTATTTGAGAGGAAAGAGTCAATAAAAGCCTTTTTCAATATAAATATCATCTTGTTGAATGTGGTGGGACTCTGGGGAGTGAGCCGTTCACACGAGATGAAAGGAGATGAAACTCTTCTAGTTGTTGATGATAACTAATGTTTGAAGACATCTTTGGGTTATTGATCTAATAGCTGCTGCTTTGTCCTTGCTTGCCTCAGCCCTGTCTTGAGAGCCTGGGAACGGTACACAGCCATGCTCTGAAGGCCAGCGTATTCCCAGGTTCTGGCTCCTTATTACATAGTCCTGGTACCCTTTTCCTTGTGAGCAAATTCCTCTTCCCCAGAGGCTGTTCATCCTAGAGTCAGAGCAACAGAGCAGGAAGGCAATAAGAAGGAAGCCTCCAAGTTTAGGAAGAAGGTAGTCACTGAAGTGAATGCCTGCCACTCTGCTGTTGGTACTGTCTCCCTTGACAGTCCCTTAAGCACTCTGGATTTGTGCTCGTGGGCACGTCTGGAGTTTTGTGCCCAGTTCTGAGCTCCCCAGGACAAGAGGGATGTGTAAATACTGCAGAGAGTCCAGCAAAGGGCCACTAAGATGATTAAGGGACTATAGCATTTGTCCCATGAGGAGAAGCTGAGAGCTGGGACTCTTCAGCTTGGAGAAGAGAAGGCTCAGAGGGGATCTCATCAATGTGTACAAATACCTGCAGGGAGGGTGTAAAGAAGACAGAACCAGGCTCTTATCAGTGGTGCCCAGTGGCAGGACAAGAGGCAATGGGCACGCATTGAAAGATAAGAGGGTCCATCTGAATGTCAGGAAACACTTCATTGCTGTGGAAGTGACCAAGCAGTGGCCCAGGTTGCCCAGAGAGTTTGTAGACTCTCCATCCTCGGAGATATTGAAAAGCTGTCTGGACATGATAGTGGGCAACCAGCTGTGGGTGGCCCTGCTCGAGCAGGGGCTTGGACCAGATGGCCTCCAGAGGTCCCTGCTAATCTCAACCGGTCTGTGACTCCATTTGCATGGGTCTGCTTTCTCCTGAGTATGCTTATGTCCACATTTAACCATGTGCCCTGTAGCGAAGGTGACCAGATGGATAGATCAGGTGTGCTGGCCTTGTTGCTGGTGCTTCTGTGTCTGTGCACCCACGTGTGCTATCCTGTGCTCAAAGCCACTTGTTCGTGCACACACACGAGAGGGCTCACAGAGAACTGCAGTATATTCACAGGTGCATCACGCCTACGCTCTCCCTGCGTTGCTAGTGCTGGTGCAGCTGAATGTTTTGTTAGCAACCATGAGAAATTTTCCCCAAAAGGTCCTTTTTAAAAGGAAAACTTGGGAAAGGGAAGGCTACTGAACTCTCCTGTCTTGTGGAAGAGGTGCAAAGCAGCCATTAACAAGCGGCCAACTTCAAGGCTTGGGTTTCTCAGACCTTTTCCATTTGCTTTTGCGCTCTGGACCCTGGCATTTTAATGGTATCTACGTCATTTAAATTGCAACATCCCGATGTGTGAATATTCATCACATCAGTGTTCTGACAGTCACACTTGCCAGGTCCTAGGTGAGTTCATTAAATAGTCTGTGTCAGAAGTACCATTATCAGGTACAGCTACAAATATGATACTGAGTATCTGGGACTTAAGGAGACATTTTTTTTCCTGTGTATCTGGTTGCAAAATCTAGGTAGTTCCTTACTGTATGTGCTTTTAGCCTGATTTCCAGATTGTGCAGCTTGGCTGCCTGCACATCCACTGCTCCCTTTTCCCCTCGGAAAAAGCTTTTGGCCAGATTTCAGCTAGACTCATCAAATCACAAAGAGAATGAAGTTCCTACAAATTTTGTGAAAACTGATGACTGGATAGTAGAGAAAGTCCAAAATTAGTCCCCCAGTGAGAGCAAAATAGGCAGAATTTAGCAATCAGCCACTGTTTGTATCTCCCAGCCAGCCAATAACCAAGTTTACGGTTGTGACCCAGCTATCGTGTCTGTTCCCTCTTACTCTGCCAAGCAGAAGGGAGATGTGGGAGGGACATCTGGCTTTAGGGCGAGGGAGGGGACATTGCACTGGGAAAAAAAGTTCAGGGACAAAGGACACAAAGCTGTAGGGAACCAGGCTTCATTACTTCTGGTGCCCGTGGAATAACTTGTTTTGATAAGTAGTTCAGAGGCCTTAAAAAATTCAATAATAGTAACCAGTGCTCCCTAGCAACCCTACAAAAACAAAGCAGTCTGTGCAGCTTAGTTTTCATGAGCAACAGTGTCTGCTTCATTACAGTAACAGATTCCAGTTTGAGCCTTTAAAGGGGTTCCCAGTAAGCAGAGAGCACGGGCAGGACAGTGGCTTGGCCCTGCGTGATGGTGTCCAATCCCGCATTCCTCGCATAGAGAGGTTAATGGAAGAACTGGGTATACAGGGAATTCTGACTTAAGGTTTGTGTTGAGCTATTTAAGAACTGAGCAGCAGTAGCAGTCATGTGTGTGGACATGAGACAATTATAAAGCTCCTCTGTTTCCTTGCCTCGCCTCGTACTTTGTCTGTGGAGTACAAAAGATAGAGGAACTTAATCTCATATTAAGCTACTTCTTATATAATAATTACCACGAGTGTGCCCATGAGATGTTCTAGTTAGGATTCAGTACAGATTGCTTATCTGAGCACGGCACTCTCAAAATCCTTCTCCTAGGGCTGAAACTTTCTCAGTGGCATTTGCTTAGAGGCAGATTTCTCATTTTAGGAAAGTAAGTTTGGTGAGTCAAAGGAGCAGGGTTTGATGATGGATCGCATGCGGCACAGGGGGAGAAGAGGCAGAGCCCCTTCTGCAGCATTGACAGTTTGTACCTGGGTGAGAGCAACAGCCATTTGTGTATCCTGTGGGGCTGACGTACTCTGACATTTACAGTGTAAACGCCCCTCGTGGTTTCTGTGACTTGACATCTCTGTCCGTCCTACATAAGGGTGAGGTTAATGCCAGTTTGCTTCTAATAAGGTGACGAGCAGTACAGAAGTGTCAGCCTCCACTCCCGTTCTCCAGAGCTCAGGTCACTGCTGGCTGAATGAAGAGGCACCCCTTGCCCTTTCCCAAGAAATAAGCTGTTAGCTTTTAGCTCCTTTCTGGAAAATGAAAACAGTGTGTGTCACAGCAAGAAACTCCTGCACAGAGGAGAGGTCCCTGGCACGCGGGAAAAGAGCCTGTATTTCCCCTGGCCCACCTCCCTGGAGGGTTCACATGGCATTTGGGAGCATGAGGCGAAAGGTTGAGCCCTTGGAGGGGAGAACTGAGGTTGCAAAACAGGAGCTTTCCCTGAGCTGCTGTGGCAAAGGTGGCAAATACACACAGGTCCCGAGTCCCCTGCCAGATGGGGTTAAAATGTTACTAAATCTGATTAACTGGGTTTGATGCCTCTTTGATGGGGTTGATGGGAGGCAAACCACTTGCATTTCTAATATTCATGCATGGCTGTATTTTACAGGCCTCCAGTGCAAATTTTTAAGTCTGTCCCAGATTGCAGCCCTGATTCAGTGGTTTGGGGAGGCCTGCAGGACCACAGGGTAACCCGGGCTTGTTCTGCTCCTAAAGGCTTGGGTTTCTCAGACCTTTTCCATTTGCTTTTGCGCTCTGGACCCTGGCATTTTAATGGTATCTACGTCATTTAAATTGCAACATCCCGATGTGTGAATATTCATCACATCAGTGTTCTGACAGTCACACTTGCCAGGTCCTAGGTGAGTTCATTAAATAGTCTGTGTCAGAAGTACCATTATCAGGTACAGCTACAAATATGATACTGAGTATCTGGGACTTAAGGAGACATTTTTTTTCCTGTGTATCTGGTTGCAAAATCTAGGTAGTTCCTTACTGTATGTGCTTTTAGCCTGATTTCCAGATTGTGCAGCTTGGCTGCCTGCACATCCACTGCTCCCTTTTCCCCTCGGAAAAAGCTTTTGGCCAGATTTCAGCTAGACTCATCAAATCACAAAGAGAATGAAGTTCCTACAAATTTTGTGAAAACTGATGACTGGATAGTAGAGAAAGTCCAAAATTAGTCCCCCAGTGAGAGCAAAATAGGCAGAATTTAGCAATCAGCCACTGTTTGTATCTCCCAGCCAGCCAATAACCAAGTTTACGGTTGTGACCCAGCTATCGTGTCTGTTCCCTCTTACTCTGCCAAGCAGAAGGGAGATGTGGGAGGGACATCCTGGCTTTAGGGCGAGGGAGGGGACATTGCACTGGGAAAAAAAGTTCAGGGACAAAGGACACAAAGCTGTAGGGAACCAGGCTTCATTACTTCTGGTGCCCGTGGAATAACTTGTTTTGATAAGTAGTTCAGAGGCCTTAAAAAATTCAATAATAGTAACCAGTGCTCCCTAGCAACCCTACAAAAACAAAGCAGTCTGTGCAGCTTAGTTTTCATGAGCAACAGTGTCTGCTTCATTACAGTAACAGATTCCAGTTTGAGCCTTTAAAGGGGTTCCCAGTAAGCAGAGAGCACGGGCAGGACAGTGGCTTGGCCCTGCGTGATGGTGTCCAATCCCGCATTCCTCGCATAGAGAGGTTAATGGAAGAACTGGGTATACAGGGAATTCTGACTTAAGGTTTGTGTTGAGCTATTTAAGAACTGAGCAGCAGTAGCAGTCATGTGTGTGGACATGAGACAATTATAAAGCTCCTCTGTTTCCTTGCCTCGCACTTTGTCTGTGGAGTACAAAAGATAGAGGAACTTAATCTCATATTAAGCTACTTCTTATATAATAATTACCACGAGTGTGCCCATGAGATGTTCTAGTTAGGATTCAGTACAGATTGCTTATCTGAGCACGGCGCTCTCAAAATCCTTCTCCTAGGGCTGAAACTTTCTCAGTGGCATTTGCTTAGAGGCAGATTTCTCATTTTAGGAAAGTAAGTTTGGTGAGTCAAAGGAGCAGGGTTTGATGATGGATCGCATGCGGCACAGGGGGAGAAGAGGCAGAGCCCCTTCTGCAGCATTGACAGTTTGTACCTGGGTGAGAGCAACAGCCATTTGTGTATCCTGTGGGGCTGACGTACTCTGACATTTACAGTGTAAACGCCCCTCGTGGTTTCTGTGACTTGACATCTCTGTCCGTCCTACATAAGGGTGAGGTTAATGCCAGTTTGCTTCTAATAAGGTGACGAGCAGTACAGAAGTGTCAGCCTCCACTCCCGTTCTCCAGAGCTCAGGTCACTGCTGGCTGAATGAAGAGGCACCCCTTGCCCTTTCCCAAGAAATAAGCTGTTAGCTTTTAGCTCCTTTCTGGAAAATGAAAACAGTGTGTGTCACAGCAAGAAACTCCTGCACAGAGGAGAGGTCCCTGGCACGCGGGAAAAGAGCCTGTATTTCCCCTGGCCCACCTCCCTGGAGGGTTCACATGGCATTTGGGAGCATGAGGCGAAAGGTTGAGCCCTTGGAGGGGAGAACTGAGGTTGCAAAACAGGAGCTTTCCCTGAGCTGCTGTGGCAAAGGTGGCAAATACACACAGGTCCCGAGTCCCCTGCCAGATGGGGTTAAAATGTTACTAAATCTGATTAACTGGGTTTGATGCCTCTTTGATGGGGTTGATGGGAGGCAAACCACTTGCATTTCTAATATTCATGCATGGCTGTATTTTACAGGCCTCCAGTGCAAATTTTTAAGTCTGTCCCAGATTGCAGCCCTGATTCAGTGGTTTGGGGAGGCCTGCAGGACCACAGGGTAACCCGGGCTTGTTCTGCTCCTACCACGTACCTGCTCCACCTCCTGTCTCCCCCAGCCTCTCTATACCTTACTGTAGGCCATCCCCAGAATGAAAACACATCTGTATTTATACATTGACTATTCAGACAGACACACACATGGGGATCTCTCACTCCATCAGAAAACAACACTTTCACATGCCGCACAGGCTGGACCTGTTGGTGTTCCCATACCAAGTTGGCTCCTGTCTTGCCTTCCCCCTCCGCTAGCGCTGCCTCTTGCAGCTCAGCACAGCAACCTCTCTCCACCTTCATGATCCCGGGCTCAACACACTGTCCAGCTGCCTCTGAAACGTGGGGTTATGCAGAAATGGAGAGTCAAGCATGCTGTGCTGCAAATAGCTGGTGAGCTATAACAACACCCTCTGTTCTCAGTGGGCTGTGTTAAGGAGCACCCCAGCTTGTCCCTGGCATCCCCTACCACATCCCGGCATCGACTTGCCGAACACAGCCCCTCACCTTGTATGTTGGAGAAGAAGAAACTCTCTGGGTCTGGTGCTCTGAGTGTACATGCTGTCTTGCGAGAGAGTTTGTTAATATTTACTAACTTTTGTAATGACCTCTGGGATCCCTGAACAGTTTTGGGCAAACCATGTGAGGCTTCTTTTTTGGCTGAGATTTATTGTGTGCAGAGCAGATTCAAATCCCAGCTCAGGGGAGTTTGCAGAGTGGGGTAGAATTGAGCAACACATGGAACAGACCTGAGGAAACTGCTCCAGTCCTCTGCAGAAAGAAACAGCTGAATTTCACATGTGCCGAGTGGCTACCGTTGCGGGCCACGAAGGGTCCCTGGAGTTGTAAAACCTGCAAATCCCATCCCTTTACCCCAGCACGACTTTTCAGCGCCATATAAAGCTGCTGCGTCACAGCATGCCTATGTGCTGCTGTCAGGCTACAACATAAGCACTGCCGAGCTGCGGCTCCGTAACCTTCTTCCAGCAGGCGAGCTCCCAAGAGGAGGCATCCCCAGAACACACTCCAAAACAGGCAGCCGGGAACAGAAAGTTCAGCGCAAGCTTCAAGCGCCTGCAAGTTCTGCTGCAGTGTCCTTGAGTGCCCTCCCGCTGCCCCAAGCCTTTGCCTCTAATGCTTTCGGCTTCTACAGCTTAATCCATTTTACAAAACGTTCCCTTCCTGTTTCTGTCCACCTTGCCAGCTCTCCAGCTCTGCTCCAGCCCCATCTCTCGCAGCCTTTCCTTTCTTCCCTGCTGCTGCCTTTTGAGATCACTCTTTCCTGTGAGGGCTTTGGATCTGAAGGACAAATCCGTTCCTCGCGTTGCAGCTCTGCATCACGTTTTTCTCTCAATTTGCTCCCTTGGTTGCTTTGTCATGCAAAGCATTTGGGACAGTGTGCTTGTAAGATGTGATTAAAAATAGTGTTGGTTCTAGCTTGGCACATAGGACAATCTTTTGGTAGAGGGGGGGAGGATTTGAAGGTGAGAATATTCCAGCCCAAAGGTACATAAAGACAATTAGCATTTTAAACTATCTTCCCCTAATGCTTGCCCCTTTGGTGTTTGCTTCAGTGCTTCCTGCAGTATTTATATTTCCCGTTGTTAAAATGCAATGAACTCAGCATGGCTTTCAAGGTGAGGATTTCTAGGTATGTCTCCTTACTCATCACTGTATCAGGTCATCACAGACTGAGACAGAAATTTAGAGTCTGAGAGCTGATTTTAGCAAGACAGCGCAAAATAGGGAGTAGCAGATATTGGGGAATATCTGCTTAATGCAGTGCTTAAAATAAGTGAACAGGAACCTCTGTTCAGGAGCTCCGCGGGTACTGTTTGGGAATACTGTGGGCTGTGTGTTTGAAAGTGCAATCCAGATGGAAAGCCAGCACTTGGAGCAATATTCTTTCAAAATTTCCCCAAAACTAGAATAGGAAATGTCACAGTCAGAGCTTTTCCATGAAGGCAGAGGTGTGCCAAGCTCTTTTGATCATGTATTCTTATATTTTTTTCTCTGTATTAAAATTAAGCCAGATTCTGATTTCATTTGCTCCACTGGAAATTATGAAAGCTGTTGATTCTGAAAACTTAGAAAGTTTTCAAATAGCGAGTTGACAGTTCTAGAAATTGAAACTATTAGGAACTCAGCTTCAGTGCAGTTACTCCATATTGACACAGGTACAAGTGACAAGATTTGGCCCTTTTTAAGGAAAAATTGTTATGGCATTGCAGCACGTACGGAGAGAAGAATCTCTAGTGGATTGGAAATATTCTTTTCCAAGACTGGTAGAATTTGGTGTACTCTCCCCCCCAACCTAGTTGCACCTGAAGTGGGATCAGTGGAGACAAATGGTGTTATGACAAAAAGAGAAGTAGGTATTAAGATGACATTTTTATTGCACCTACACCATCTGATTGAAAGCTGGCACGTGGACGTGCAAGCTCTGAGGAGCTCCAGTGTCACTGCCTTGGGCCGTGCAGACTGTGGACATTGCAGACATGGAGGATTCCCCTCGTAGGGATGCTCCCCACCTCCCCTCCTGTCTCACCACTACTGCAACCGAAAATGCTGTAGCTGCTTGGGAGGGATGCCAAAGAAACCCTACAGTATATGGAGAGCTGACCTTGGGCTGTTTGGCTGCGTGCCACAGGCCAAGACGCCATCATCCTGTAAAATAAACACCTCCTCGTCCTTAGCACAGCAACATCTGTGAAGGATAAAGGCCGATCTGACTGCTGATGCTGCCAAACTGTCACCCCATTACAGTGCTGGGGGAATCTCAGCCACTCATCCCAACCCTGACTGATGTCTACCAGCCTGGGTAATGAGATGCAAAGGCTTTGATTTGCACGCCCGCAGCAGACAGGCCTGTCCCAGCGGAGCAGCCATATGTGCAAGCTTCAGGTGTCCTCGCCGGGGCTGCATATGCTTTAACGTGATTTATTTTTTTGGAGCACTGTTGCCTTCGCTGCCAGACTGTATAATGTCTTTTCAGCTTGTCCCCTGGCATCCAAGATTCTATTTTAATGGAGTTTATCTTGTTGCCCTCTAAAATGGGATGTCAGTGGATGGCTCCTCACTTCTGTTAATGGAACAGATAGTCACCTCCCTCGCCAGCCAACAAAATGGCCTGGCAACGCTGGCTGTAGCTTCCTAGGATGGTAGATGGGACTCAGCCTCTAAAACTTTGTCCTGTTGGTTTGCATTGAGGAAACACCTATACTTTCTTTGATCTTGATTCAGATCCATGTGATCATGCTCTATATCAGCCTTCAAAAGCTGTACTGGGTGTCCATAAGCAGGTAGAGTGAGTGAGGGGGGCATCTGAGGGTGGAATGACCCTGGGTGAAAGTGGCCTGTACCACGATTTTTTTGGTGAATTGAAGCTTTCATTAAAGTGAATGACCCTTGAGGGATCTTCAGTCCTTATGGCCTGAGGAAGGTCTTCTACAGATGACCCAGTGCAGGCTGCTGCTGTTAATCTAACTAAAGCAAGAGCTTGAAGAAGTGGCCCTTCAGCAATGGCAAGGTATAAATGTCCCACAACTGCTCTGGCTTTTCTGTGTGTGGATGTGTGGCAGGACTCTGGAGCTCTGGAGCTGCTGGGTTTGCCATCAAAGGGAACGGGGGACACGTGGCACTCGGCATTTCCAGGCGATACTGAAAGGTCGCGGGTTGGAGAAGTGGCTGTTCTTTGAATAAAGGGTGGTTTATGAATGATGATATTAACTGGCAATCAGTGTTGACATTACAGATTGTTACAATTTTTCTGAAGAGCAAAACTTGTGTCCTGGTGACCTTGCCTCAAATTTCAGTTTGGCATTTTGTGTGGGTTGCTGTATTCATTAAGTAGCTCTATTACTTGCCTGTTGTGAAGGACTCTGCTATTTTGGAGGACAAAAGATTCATGTATAAAATTAGCATATTTATAGATTATGTAAATATTAATATAATTTATGACAGAGCATTGTGTGCTGCACAAATATAATCTCTGCTCCCCTCATCACACCTCATGTGGCCCGTATTGCACTTCATCACAAACTACCTGAGGCTTTACTGTGTCCTCAGATACCCCAATCAATCACTGAAAGGATTTGGAGTGTGAAAAAAGACACAGAGCATCTACCAGAAAAATTCACATCTCCCTTCTTCTGTTTTTCCTAAATGAAAACCTCCCCAAGCTCAGAAAATATGTCAAAGTAACGCCCATAGAAATGTTTGCTGCGTGTGGGTGTGTTTACACAAAGTTTCTATCACTCGGTACTTCTGCCTGTCGCCTGGGTATGAAATTAATGCAGGGATTGTATCGTGGTAAAGGGCACAGAAAATTCATACCAGTACGTGTGTGCACATTGTTTATGCCCACATTAATTTCCAGCCCTTGTATTTGTCGTGCAGCGTTCCTGGGGAGGCACGTACAAACTGTGCCAGCCATGAAACTTGTGGCCGGGCACGTCTTTGGGCTTTTTAATTTTCTGCCGTGGTGGGACTGGGTTGTCAGCTTTGTTCTTCTCAGCTGTTTCAATGCAAGCTGAAAATTCACTCCTGGCCAGTTGATTTAGCTCTGCTGGCCCCAGCCTGGGCCTGTGACTTCAGACTGGGGAGCCCTTTGCACGGACCTGGGCTCTATTCAGTGGAGCTGCTGTTACCCACTTCCCGGGGACAGAATAAGTGCCAGAGATGCATGTTTTGGGCAGTCACAGGAATTTTAAGTCTGTTGATAGGCTGTGGATGACACAGTTTTGATTCAGAGAAGTGAGAGGCATCAAGTAAGCACTGTGTGAGCAAATGTATAAACAATTCAAATATCTGATGTGCCTAAACTAAGGGAGCATCACCTTTGAGAGGGACCATTTCATGGGAAGTCTGAACACGGAAGGCTTTTCACCCTGGCTTGTTCAGTTGATGGAATCAAACTAGTTAATAAAATCTGGCTGCGTATTTAAATCTCCCCTTGCACATTCTGCTGCCATCTGAAAATGTGGACGCTAATCTTGCTGGAATTAGGCAGGCTGGTTTCCTACTATCTGCTGTTGCTGCAGTTGACAGCAATAATGTATGAAGCAGAGAGCAGGCTACAGTTTATTTTTTTTTTCAGGGAATTGGGTTCTTAAGGCTGGCAAGACAAACACACAGTCCTTCAGATGTACCGAGACACGTGACAGACCAGTCATGCAGGCAGAAAGCTATTTGCTGCCATGTTTCCATGCTTCCAAGGTACAAAGGATCGAATTCACGGAGGTTTTTTTTAAAAAGGCAGTTACCCCAGGGATGAATTTGGCCCAGGGAGGAGGCTATAAAGCGACAAGAAACAACACAGAGAGGGGAAATGAGAGCAATTAAAAAAATGAACCTGCTTGACCCTAATTTTGCAAATCTCTAGCTGTCAAAGAACGTACCTCAACTAATTATGTTTGGATGTGAAATTATGGAATCATTATAGCTCTGATTACACAGGTCCCCCAGCTCTTGCCTGCTATGGTGTCTGGGTGTGTGTGCTTTCTAATGTCATCTCTCATTTTATATTTGCCTTCTTGTTTTAGCCGTCCAGTTCTCCAGCAGTATCCAGAAATAGACCTCCAAAAAAGAAATAATTGTATCCCACATCTGAAATGTGCTATCCTCAGCTTTCCTCCCACCTCCCTCCTTTCTCTTTCTCCTTTTGGCCTTTGGAGACCAGAGTCACTGCTGTAGTTGGGCAATTATCCTTCAAAGCTGAGAACTGCACTGAACTTTGCCAAAAACTGCTGAAGCAAGCGAAGCACTTGGGCTTTGAATGTATGGCGTGGAAGTGCAATCACTTCCCAGTCACATGCTCTCGGGGTAAGAGCAGGGCAGCTAAATTTGAAATAATAAGCTAATATAAATGTTGGGTGGTTGGGAAACTTTGAGTTCAGATAGCAAATTAAGTGTAGTCTCTCCGATGCAAAATGAGTCTTTGGTTCCAGGATAAGGTCTGAGGTATAAAGACAGGATTTCTGGGTGTTTCTGAAAAAAAAAATATTTTTTTTTCAAATTTGGTCAGCTGAAAATATACCCTTTGCTTTATTTATTTATTTATTTTAATTCTCTAACACAGCTACTTGCAAAGTCCACGCTCTTTTTCCCTTTAACAGTCAGCCTGCCAAGATGCTCTGCATGGCATAAGAACAATTTAGCTACCCCAATCTTTATCAGGGACCTTGCTCCAAGAAATCAATATGACCTGCCATCCCCAAGCAACTCCGAAAACAAACCCTTGCCTGCAGCTCTGATAATCAGGAGCAACTCTGCAGCAACAAATTAATGGGCACAGCCTTGCACTTGTCGTTCCCAGCCTCCGCGTCCCTTCTCCAGAGAGGACAGTTGAGCAAGGCGTGACTGTCAGGACACAGCATCTGTAACCCCGTCCTTGTCAGCAGCTTCACATTAACAAACCAACTTTCTCCGTCTGCAACAAAGGAGTTGGGGAAAACAAACAAAACAACCCTCGGCTGCAAAACACCGCTCCCAAAATAGATTTTTTGGAGAGATTATTACATGAAACAGCACAGAGGAAAAGGATGATTCAGAAAATAGCTTGAAACAGTCCTTTAAGCGGCTCGGGATTGTACGGTAAATAATGCAGGAAGGAAGGGAAACTGCAGACTCTAAATGGATGTGCTGGAAGGTCTCATCAGCACCTGAAATGTCTTTGGACATCTTCCAGCAGCAAGGAAACACACCGCAGACATCACTAGTTTTTCTAACACCCCCCCCTTGGCCTCCCTGGCTCCTTGGAGAAACTGAGTTTCTAAGGTTTTAGGGGGGAGTAGGGCTGAGTCACGGGCTTGAGGGAAACCCTGAGCTTCAGTTTAGTGGACCTACCGGACGCAAGCAAATGCAAAGGGAAGGCTGAGGTATCTTCTGTGCAATTCCTGCTGCAGATAGCAGAGGTGCACACAGAGGAGCAGAGGGCAGGATTTGGCCATTCAAGGCTGGGATGCGAGGAGAAGTTCAGATTGCCTCCCTGTTTCATGCAGACCAGGATCCTTCGTAGCTCTCTCACGCTGCCTGGTCCTTATAGCACCCTTGGGAATAGCCTCTGCAGGTCTGTGCAGTGGTGACCCTGCTGAATGACAGGCTTGGACCTGCAGCTGGTGCAGAAAATTTCTTCTCTGGCACCCAGAGATTGCTACTAGCTTTCCAGGATTTTGCCTTCCTGGCCTCCCCCGCTAAGTGATCACATCTGTGTCCCAAAATGATGTGATCTGGCAGCACAGTTAATTGAGTTAAGTGAACTGATACAGACCAGGTATCTTGTAGTGTAACCACCATCTCTGAAACATCACTATTTCTAGCTCTTGCTTGTTGGCCATTTTAGATTTTTTTTTTTCCTCTGGTTTTGAATTTTATGGCTGTGAATTTAAAAAAACTGAGCTTTAATCAGGAAGGATATGAAGACCCAGAGGGTGTGTGTTACGTGATAAGAACGTAGCAGAGTTAGGAACAGGACCATATGCCCCTGACCTCTTATCACCCAGTCCAACGGTGCTGTAACACGAAAGCAGCCCTTCACTTGCAATGACAACATGACTGAAACGGAGTTAAAACTTTTCTTTCAAGGCCTCTTTGTCCTTCGTTTGCCCCCTTCTAGATGCTGGTTTTAAAGCACTGCCCGCATGAGCCTGGAGACCTGCTGTGTTGCTTTCCAGAAAGAATTCGTGCTCATTACAGAAATGGGCAGCAGATTATTTCATGTATGTATTTTCTGCATACTGAAAAGTGTTTATGGAAGCAGGTTGCGTGCTTCATCATCGTTCCAAACAGACACTTGCAAATGTATCCTCACTGAGACATTAATGTGTGTCAATGTGCGTGTATAAGCAGCAGCGTTTGCATGCTTAATCGGGCACGTGGCCTTTGTTAATTAGACAGTCAGTTAATGCTTTATGTCTGTGGGTCTGCATGTGCAATCACTTGCCCAGAACCTCATTAATTTTACTGGCTGCCCCTCCTGTTGGAGTTCACAAATCAAGCTGAGCTTGCACACAAATCCCTTTGAGTAGGTTTCTCTAATAAAGCAAATCAGGCATCAGAGGAAACTCTCAAAGAATAGTGAAAACAACAAAGCTATAAGGGCCAACCTGGTGATTTTGCAAAGCGGCTTTGTGCTAGCAAATGGGAGCTGCAAAGATCAGTTGAGAATTCTCCTTTGCAGCTGGGGACAAGCAGGACTCTTCTGCCTTCTAGTTACTTGTTGTGCACGTATATGTATTCACACCTATACACAGACGTGCAGTCATTGTCCCTAAGAATTTTTTGTGTGCACTCAGTGTAGATGTCTCCTCTGAGACATCTACTCTGCCTGTAAGATGCAGCATTTGCCAATTTCCCACATCTAAAGAAATAGCCTGAGTTCACAATAATCCAGGTAGCACAGACCAAATGTCCTCTAGTAGATGTGGATTGTGTGTATAGAAGAGCGAACTGCTTCTAAATGCTTATTCTCAGCCCAGGAGAAAGGAAAACAGCCAAGAGACTTTCTTGAGAGTGGCATTAGAGAAATAACATTATCACTCACTGTTCTAGACTATGGTCAAATGCATCAATGAGGCCCCTGGGACTGGTGGTGGCTGTGGACATTTGCAAAGGATGATTTTCCTTCTTAGTGATCAACAGATCAGAAAGGCGGAGGTGTAGGAGATTCTTGCTTTGTTTTCTCCTTGTGTTCTCTCAAGTACAAAGCAATAAGCATCACTGAAATGCAGCCTAGCATCGATCGCTGGGTGAAATCCTCATTCCCACAGACCGCAGTGCAGACAGTATTTCACTCAGGATCTTCCGGACATGATTCCATGTTACTGTTACCCCAGATAGCTTCTTCTATAGATAGAAAGGTGAAAATGCTTCGTGAGTAGCAGCCTCTCTTCCTTCCCCTCCTCGCTGCCGGTGTGTTATGCTTCCTTGAGCAGTTCTGCTTGCATTATACACCTCTGTTGGCGGAGGCACAGCACGAGTTGTGACTATGCTTTTGCCATCTGCACTGCAGTCCCCATTACGGATGCAGCGCTGAGCAGCTTATTTCACAACTGGCTGAAGACAAGGGTATAAGCCCACGTGTGCGGATGAGGTTATTCTTTTCATCATTCAAAACGGATTTGGGGGTTGGCAAGGTAGAAGGTTCAAATTGGGAAAAGCTGCTCACGTAAATGTTGTCTGCAAAAATAAAAGGACTAGTTATCTTTTTTAAAGGACCAACCTACAGAACAGATACGGGCATAATTTAAAAATGAGTTAGACCTGCACCATATAAAGCCTACCAGCATGTTTTAGTCACATTCCTAAATTGAACTGTTTGTCTGGACTAACCCTGAGCAAGGGGAGTGTTATTTCAGTACTGCAAATACACAAGAATATATGTGGAAATGTGGTAATTACATGGCTCGGTTCCACCTATATCTCCAAACTGGACTGTGTTATTACTGTGCTAAGGGATAACTGTGATGTAGCAAGGGAAAAGTGACAGTGAAACTGAGTTCTTAAAATAGAGAGGGACTGTTTTGCCTTTTTTTTTTTTTTTTTTTTCTCCTTGTTTTCTCTAAAATTTCGCACCACAACCAAATCCGAAGGCTTTTCACTTTCTACATTTTTCACAATTGTTGAAGAGCTGCCTGTTAAATACATTTCAAGAACGCTTTTCCAAAGTAGACAAACTGCTAAAGATATACGATATCTGACCTTTCTGCACCGCTGCAACCCCTACACTCTTGGCTGGGATTTTCCAGAAGTGACTGTTTCCTTCAGCGCCGTGCTAAGTTTAGGTTCTAGAGGCTTAAAGCTGGAAGGCTTCACATAGCCAGTGGCAAGGGGTCACAGTAAAAGACAGTCAAGGGTGACAATAAAAACAGAGGCAAGGCCCCCCCTACTCTTAGCGATGAAATATTCCAAACTTAAAACAGTCCTTCAAGCCCTCAAGCAGTGAAAAAAGCTGTAACTGTTCTTCTGCTCAGCTGTCAACACCACCTTATTAGCACTGAGTAAATAACTTGTGCCAAAAAAGAATGGGATTTTTTTTCCTTTTTTTTTTTTTTTTTCTCCAGCTGTGCTTGCATAAATCTAGACTTAGTTCAGATGTTACAGAAGTTCCAATTACTTTGGAAAAAAAGCAGTTATAGTTGTTGTGAAATAAATGTCTCTCTGCCCTGGCTGGGTTGCTGGGAGGGCTGGGGTGAGAGAGACAGGCTGATGTGTCTTTAGCTGCCCTGAAACAGCTCCAGAAGCAATGTTTAATCAAAGCAAGCTGACATTTGTCTATTGAATTGTTATCAGAATTGCTTAGTCATTCATGTGCCATTGTGTTTCAGAATGGAGAGAAAGGGATTTATTCAGCTTGACATGAGCTGCTCCCAGCCATTAGCATTTCCCCAACATCCGACTGGTATCTTCATCTCACACTGCTGAGCAAGTCACCTTGAGGCCAAGGTACTGCTGACCCCTCTGCACGAGGTTTCTTGTTAGAGCATCCCTGGGAGATATTTTCTTCTTTATTATCACTCAGCACACCAGCTCTCCATCCTCTTGTGAGCAGTTTGGGGGATGAAGGGGTCTGCCTGCTCTTTGCATGCTGCTTTCATTTCATGCCACCATAAATAACACTAAAGATCTCCAGTAAACGCTACCAGCTCCACCTTTGCTTGTAAATAGACTTGGAGGCTCAGGAGACTGGCTGTGGGATTGCTGGTATTTGAAATCAGTTTGGATCAGAAGTCTTTGCCCCCTCTTCTGCCAGGTCTCAACAAACAGCCACTCTGAATTTTTAGGCTGTGCATGGGAGGAAGAGTGGAGGTGATATATAGAGTGGAGAGAGGGTGGCTGAGTGAGGAAAGAAGAGATGTCTAATTCATGTGTGTGTATGTGTGAGGGAGAGGCAGACAGACAGACAGAGTGAATGTGTTGCTGAAAGCAGGAGTGAAAGCTGGGGAAAGTGTAGCCATAGAAACACTGTGTGCTCAGTAATAATGGTTCGGAGCAATACAGCCCATTTCTTCTGTCTGGAGAAAGCAGAATATTTTGGTGATATTTTAGGTCTGTGCTTGTGTGCCCTGGGCATGCACATGCGTCCCTTACACCTGTCTGTGGCTGCTGGTAAATACGTGAGTGTCCATGAGAACAGAAAGTACCTGAGTAAGTGGCACAGTACTGTTTAACGAAAGATAAACTGATTCAAGAGGAAGGCTGGAGTGGAGCCCTAGGCTTTATCAAATCGCCGAGGAGAAGGGGCAGCAGAGCAGTGGAAAGGGACGTGCAAGTGGAGCAGGTAGAGATGGGAGGTGGTGTCTCACTGCTACCCAAAACATGCCCGTTCCCCTCTGGGAGCAGAACAGTACCGTGGAAAAAGATTCTTTCCTTCTGTAGACAGAGGATCTTTGCATGGGTGGGTCCAGGGTGGGCCGTGGGTGTTCTCTGCGGGTGTAGGTTTGTGCTTGGTTTCAGTCCCTGCTGCCGGGTCATGTGCTCTCCCCGGTGCCAAAATCAGCTCTCGAGTGATCTGCCAGATTAGGAATCTGATCCTTCTGAAAACTAACCCAGCAGAAAGGGAAAAGACAACCAGATAGTTTCCAGCTGGATCAGTTCCCTGGCTTGGCTGATGCTCATGCCAACAGAAGGACAAAGGTAGGGACAGGAGCGGGGAGAACGTGAAAATACCCCTTTCCTTGGCAGTTTGAACTAAAATCAGTTTAATTACAAAACCACCGCTCCCTGAGTCTCTACTGTCTGCACCAAAAACCCCAGGATCTGGAATGAGGAGCCTGGTGAGCTGACTTTCCACCCAGTGAAATACTGCTGTGTTTCTGGGAGCTCAGTGGTGATGTTGGAAAGGAAAGCCGGCCAGTGCAATCCCTTACCTCCGATTCTAGGCACAGTTTGCTTGAAGCTTATTAGTTAAGAGGTCAATGTCCATGAATCTCTACTGATTGCTCCACAGCATTCCCATCAGGTCTGGGAAGGAGTCAGGGTAGTGGTGAGTGGCTGCATGTTGGGCTGAAAAAATGTTAAACCTAATCTGGACAAGAGGGAAAGAAGAACTGTACTATCCCTCACCCGTTACACAACGTGCTTCAGGTTGCACCTTTTACATTGAAATGGCAAGCTGAATATTTGAGGTATGCTTGGGTGTATCTTTCTGGGGAAAAAATAATTATGTTGGAGTTTGCTCTTTTTAATACAGCTCCTATTTAGGCATTGCCACATCTGCTCTGCTGTCTAGTGGTGCAAAATTGATAGGTGCCCCATGTAGATCAAATCAATGTCGCATGAACATGTCACACAAACATCAGTGTCACATAAGCTGTTGTATGGGATGGCTGGGACACAGGAGCAGCGAGGAGCAGCGGAGGGCAAGAACGTGGCAGAGAACATCACTGCCTCTTCCCTTCCACCCTGAAACCAGGGCCTGAGGTCGGGCTGAGGCTCCCGTGGCGGTGCCTGGCTTTCAGCTCCTCTGTGTTTTTTGTTCCTCCCCTCCCTGCGTGCTGCAGCCCAAACCCAAAACAATAACTAGAGGAAACCTCTGGCTGCATAGTTCTCATTCCTGAGCTGAGTTGCATATGGCTTTGCTTTGGGTGGAGACGTGCTTGTGTTCTAGCTTGGTTTTACTCCTATTGTTTCTAACCTGAGTGAAGCATAACTGTCATAATCCCTACCCTCGCTGCGTCCCGACCCTCCTACAGCAGCACTGGTGCTGATGGTGGTGAAATGCTCCCAGCCCCGAGATCTGTGGGGCTGCATGCTGGCCTCCAAACCCCAGCCCCAGCGCCTGTGAGACAGGAGCGTGGGCTGCCTTCAGCCTCAGATGTGTGTAGCACAGACAGAGAGGTAGATAGGTAACATGGACACCTCTGCACCTCTGCTCTCATATAGGTGACCCCAGTGCACGCGGTTGTGCAGTTATACATGTTATGAGAAGATATGTATGGGAGGATCAAGCATATGTAATGTCAAAGGCTTTTGCATGTGTGCTCAAGATGTCACATTGGTGAGCCTGCTTGGTTTCATGGTATGTGTGAGAAAATAATGGACGTGACCCAGCAGCTCTAACTTGGGCAAAACTTCTGTTGGGGAATGAATATAATCAGAGATGGAATCTCTGATTCCAGCCTCTTGTATTTAATGGTAGCTTTTATTTTGCATGGCTTTGCTTTGAAATAATTTGTGCCTTTGTGCTTCTGTGAAATCAGATGTATTTTTTTTTAATGCCGCAAGCTTGGGAGGCATTTTGTGAGGGAAAGTGCATAGACAGGACCTTAATTTCTTTTGAGCAAGCATACAGCAAATGTGCTGCTTTGAAATGTCACTGGTTCCCTTATCAGGAAAAAAATGAAACAAAACCAGAGTGGATGACAAAAAAAAATAAAATCATGGAACTTCAAACTCTGGTCTTCTCTTATGAAAAATAAGTGCCCTCAGAAGTTAGTGTGAGGGGTAATAAAGCTGTGCTTGAAACAGCCAAGCAAGAAACACTGATGATTTAGTGGGCGACAGGAAATCCTTTTTCCTGCTCCTGGGAAAAAATATGGAGTGTGAAGCAGATAACTTTGCTGTGTGCACCTCTCTCTAATTGGGATGTTGCAGGAACACTTCACATCCTCTTTCTCGCAATGGGATTTATCTAGAATTAAGCCCCCTTCTTGTGTGCTCCCCAGTAATAGCAATGGGCAGAGAGCAGAGGAAGCTGTCCTGCTCCACCAGCTGCAGCTGGGTCTCACAGGAGGTTCCATGTGGGAAATGAGGGGCTCTGACCCACCAACCCCTTCCTTTGTTTCCCTTGGTAACCTTGGTCCTGCCTTCAGCCCCTCTTGGAGATCCCCAGACCGCTGCGAGGAGGTTGGTGCATCCACTTCCTAAATTGTGAGTTTTATGGCATTTTGAGGTAAACTGTCACCTAATTTAGGTTTATCTTTGAATGCTGGTTGTAAACTGCTTGTCAGACACAGCTCCCAAGGGTAGGGTAGATGGTTTACTCTGCTCATTCCGTCTTCCTAGATGGGACTGGCTGTGATATTGGCCTTGCAGGCACAAGAGTGTGGCAAATATCATAACTGTAACTGAGATACTGCCTATATTTTTCAGTGCTTCCATGCTGTAGTAGAAACAGCAATAGATTTTCTCTTGCTTTGTTTGTCATATCTATTTCAGCTCTAAGCTCTTACCACAAATTACTATTTTATACACCATGTCCCTGCAGCAACGTGGCAATATCCAGACCCCATGGAGTCTGGAGCTGCTGTAATCCCACGAAAAATTGTCGCTACATGATTCAGATGGATGTCAGACTTGGGGCAGGGGAGGGCTTGAAGGGGAGTTACTTGGGCAGGTGATGTGTGGCCGGAGAGGAGCTCAGCCTCCCCACTGCGGCGCAGGAGCCACCCGAGGATGCTCGCTTTCGAAATTCCCTGGAAGGGGAAGATATCACATGGCACCGTGGCCGGGTTATTCCTCACAGATGTGCTGCTTGTTGTGGGTGGGCTTGCTTCAAGTCATGCCCTGCCTGAAGGCACAGGGAGCCAAAGAAAGGATTTGTTATCTCGCGAAGCCGGTGGCTGGAGTCTGGGTAGGAACCTGTCACGTGGGCCCTGTGGTGGCTCTTGGGGTGGAAGATGGTCAGGATGTGCTGTTGCACCAGGAGTAAATAACAACCGTATTTGTTCCCCCTCAAACAAGCACATTAATCAATTAAAATCAATGTAAATATTCTCAGAATTGGGGATGTTCTTTTCTCTTTATGTCTCTTAGGGAAAAAATGTTTATGGGAAATGCAGCTCTTCTCTACTCGCCCTGAAAGCCCATGAACTGAGCTTGTTGTGTGCAGAGGGTCACGAAGGACAGGGTTTCTGTGCACGCAGCAAAGAGCAGCAAATGCTGCCAAAATTCTGCATCTACAAAATGAGATGTTCCCTCTCTTTTTCATTGAATTACCCAGAGCTTGTGGGTCTGGGAGGCTTGAGCTGGTTGCTTGATGGGAACAGATGTTCTTCCAAAATTTCCAGTACGTTTTGTTTCAGATCAAACCAGGAATAGCACAAGAACAATCTTTTGTAGTAGCTGGCACCTCCTGGCCCTGGCCCCAGCCACAATGCAGGCATGCGGAGGCTGATGCTGCAGTGAAACATGCTGAAGAGAGTGAGCTGGAATTTTCTGGACCTTGAAAAAAAGGCTTTAAGCTGCATGCCAGTTTGTACTGGTTCTGCCAGTAATTCTCCATCCTGGCTTTAGAAACTGGAGTACCAGTTGGGGTGTGTTTTTTAAGGAGAAACTGGTTACTAGCAATAGGTCTGGCTCAGGATGGGAATTCTGTCTTGGACTGAGATCTCGGTGTATATTTTCAGATGGGGCTCATCTGAGTGTAATGTGTTGAACTCCCCTCTTTGTTCCAAATTATCTCCATGTTCTGGAGAAATATTGTTGCCGTTTTTGCCACTCGAGCCCAGCTTTTCCCCAGTTCTGATTTCCTCCAGTTCTTTTCTGCACTAAAAGAAGCAGCTCTTTTCTCTCCATCTTCTCATTCCCATCTGGTGTCAGCAGCATGTAGTTGACTTGCAGAAGCGTTTCAGGTCAGTGGGTAGCTAACAGCTGAGGTAGCTTCAGTGGACAGACCCCGCTGGAAAAACTCCCCTTTAGGAGGAAGGAGGTTATTTAAAATGCTACACAAGTGAAAAAAATACCCAAATGCAAACCACAGACCTTCTCTAGGGAAAGCTGCTGAGGGACACACCTGAAGTGCTGGTATGGGAGGCAGCTGGATCCCCTGCATTTGCTTCTGATATTTTCCTGTTCTCGTTATGGGTGTTTCCACGTATTTACTGAGGCGCTCCCTGTGCACGGTGCCAGTGCTTGTACAAGCTTTCCTGGCATAAACTGAGACTGCCATGATCTGAGGAACCAGCAACCGGCACCACCCCTGTCTTTGATGTTCTCCATGAGTGTGTCAAGATGCTCTGTCACTTGCCCATTTTGTCTTGGCCAGGGAAGAGCTTTTTTCTTTTCTTTTCTTTTTTTTCTTTCAGCATTCATTTGTTATGCACTGAACCCATCGTGTTCTCATGTTCATTTTTGGGGTCCACCATGGCTGCCAGTTACTTAGGGAAGTCTGTATATTCATATATTCAAATCCCCTAATTTATGACCTCAGGAAGATCACCCTTTGGTCCTGGACACAGCTTAGTCTTTTGGAAATGCGTGAAAGCTAAATAACACAATAATTATCATAACTAAAGCAATACAGCAAATCAAAAATTTGCAGTGACCGTGTGTTTGTGTGTATGCAAGCTTTAAACTAGCACTCCAGGGTATCTACATACTTGTTACTCCAAGCAACATGCCTGGTTGCAGCAAGGTGAAGCCCAGGTTGGGCTGCCAGCTCCTTGGGAATTTGGAAATGCTCACATTCTTTGTTCACTTTGGTTTCTGCACTACTGCTAATCAGCTTCAAAGCTCAGCTAAAAGTTGCATTATTGGCATGAGCTGTAATGACTGTCACAGAGGTATACCCACACTTAGGCCTTTTCTTCACGAGATTTTGATGACTCCAGCAAACACGGGCTACCCTCTATGCAATTCAATGAAAGATGCTATGCAGTATTTCTCCTGCCCTCTAGACTCTGGATTTTGCCTCACAGTGGGGTGGAATATCATGATCAGACCAGGATATGGCCCACAGTAGCCAAGCATTTTTAACAGCCTGCCAAAAGCCATCGGGACTGAGATATTATGGTTGGTCTTTTTTCCATGTTTTTTGCAAACATATATCTATATATATGGCTGAGCCAGATTCATGCTGGCAGGTGCAGGGTGGTATATTCATTTTCCTGAGCTGCAAAAGCCTCTTCCCTCACTGAAGTGCTTTGCTGGGGGAGAAGCTGGCTGTGTTTCCAGCCGCCTTCTCCCCGGGGCCCCTGGCAGAGCGGTTCACAGGATAGTCCTTCCGCTCTGCCCATGCCCACTCCAGCCTGCTCCATCTGCTCTGGGACCACGTGCATGGCTGCTCCTCACCAGAGGGGAGGTTAAGACTGCCACGTACTCTTAATTTCAGCAGCTTTCCCCCCCCTCCTCCCCTTTGTTAGTGCCGGGAGCCCTGCACCCTGGCTCCCATTAGCAGAAGCTGGCGCAAATTAAAAACAAATTTAGCCTTGGTGTCTGTGTTCTCAGTGAATTTCACCTCGCCTGATTATTTTTATGGCTTGTTGACAAAATGGTACGTGTGTGCGGGGAGTCTATTGCAGGTCCCTGGAAAATGCCAAATGAGTCACTCTGGGAATGCTAAAACGCATCCCTCCACATGGAACATGCACATGTGCCTGCATTTGGGAGACAGCGGGGCGAGAACAGGGCATCCACCACAATTATTTGTCTCAGTAAATGATTATTTTTTTTTTTCCCTTTTTTCTTTTTCTGGTGCGTGTGCTCTAGCTGCTTTGTCGTGATAACTGCATCTGCTGTTTCAGGCTCATCATAATCAAATCTCCCCCCCTCGCCCCCATCTCCGAGTTGCCAGGCAGCGGACTGATGGCTTCAACGCCCATTGGGAACCCATTACTCAACTCATCTTGTGCTCGGGATTATTCACATTCTGCTGATGATATTTACGGTCACAGCTGCTAAAACGGTGTTTGCAAATTTATGCTGATTTGATTAGCTAGTTTAGTCATCATAGCTTCTAAGAGCAGGATCTGGCCATAAAATTGCTTTCTGCTGCGTGTGACTTGCTAATGGCGTGTCACATGAGAGCACGAGCCTCGGCGCGGTACAAGGGCTGGAAGAGACCATATGGTGCATCGAGAGTCCCCTCCACCATCTCCAGAAAATTTTATACCCTCTGCAACTGCACTGCAGGCAAAGGATTATCAGCTCTATTGAACCAGCTAACCATTCATCCACCTTAATGATATACCAATAAGTTTACAGGGTTTTCGATAAAATTAGTCCTAAATCAGCCATGCCACCGAACGCATGTAGTTTCCTTACTCTGTGTCATCTTTTGTCCCGTAGACTGGTCAGGAGGCTTCTTTGCCACTTGCAGAGCTATTTGGAGCACGGTGGCAGCCTATGAATTTGTGCTACCATGCTTATATCCAGCCTACTCTGGTTTTGTTTCCATTGGCTACCCCTTGTGAGAGAGATGCAATCCCCAGTTAGGCTTTGAACCTCTTCTTGAGGCCTCTGCCTGATGGATTTGGGCATGGCTCACCATCTGGCATTATCTGTGGGTGATGGAGCTTTCTCTGCGGCAGCCACTACAGAAACAAACTCACTCCACCTTAAAATCCAGCTCACTGCCATTTAAAAGAAAAAAAAAAAAGGCTAAAACCTCGTTTTCCCCCAGAGAGATTTCTAAATTACTACCACTACTATAGATATGTTTTAACCATCTGTGTAATTCTGGAGTATTTATGGTTGAAAGGGAAGGGTTTGTTTAATAAAAGAAGTACTACATAAGGAGCGATGTGCTCTTAATATTTTTAGGGTTACTTTTGCATTAGTAACGTGTCAATTCAACCTTTCCTTATAGTGGTTTGTGCAGTCTTGACTTGGGAGGCAATGCTGTGGTAGATCTGCAGACGTATCCTCTATCTGAACTCCCCCCTTTTAACAGTGTTGGGTCTGTAGCCTGCCATTTACTGTTTCCCTGCCATTGCTAGTGTTTCAAAGAATCCTTTCAGAGACTGTTTCCTCATTTCCTTCAAAATGACCTTTTTTTAGGTCTTCTCAGACAAGTGCACTCACACGCTGCCATGCCTCAGGTTTTTTCCTTGGTTTCTTTGAGCTTGTCCTCTTCTTCCCCTGATCCCCCAGGCCTTTCAATTACTTTTTAATGTTCTTCTGGCCTTCTTCCTGAGAAGTGCTGCATGCATTACCTTGCCTGTGGCCCTATCCAGACAGTCTTTGAGCAGGATATAAAGCAGTTGCTCATCTGGGATGTCTAAATTGGAGTCTTTCTGACTGTAAGACATAGGTAACACTGGACCTCCTGCTCCTCCCAGGTGGGACTGTAAATGTAAGGGGTCTGGATTCAGCATCTGGTTTTCCTGTAGGTGGAGTTGCCTTCCTTTACTGTGATTGCAAAGGGGGAACTGGCCCCTGCTTAGGGCTGTGATGGGTAAGGAGGTGAGGTGGTGGCTGGGGGAGGCGCATCTCAACTTGGGAAGTGCATCCCAGCTCTCCATTAGGGGCAACATACAGGAGCAATGAGGAATAATGGAGGTCGGAGAGAACAAGCATCCGGTTAAATTTCAGGAGAGGTCAGCAGACAAAAGTGGAGCCAGCATTTGTACTGGAGTTGAGTCCATTAGCAGTTGATGCTTGATTTTAGGAGAACTGTTCTGAAGAGAAGGAAGTTGTTACAATAAGGCCATATTATTTTAAACACTTAATTATTTAGTTTTAAAATATTTAGTATTTTGGTGTGGATATTCAGCTCATGAAAACGAGGGATTTCCTGGAGTTTTTAGGAAAGTATTTAACCCTGATGGTTGTCATTTCATTAAAAAGGCAGGCATCATCTTCACCCCTGCCATATGGTAAGGACATCAGCCCTGCCCTTGGGCAGGATCTGCTGCTTCAGCCCTGGCCCTGGAGGCCCTGTGGAGCAATGTCCCTCTTGTACCCAGCCTAGGCTACCTCTGCCAAGGCTCTCCAGTCCTGAGGACAGTGGGGTGGCTGAAGGAGATGGCTCAGCTTTCTTCAGAGGAGGGAATGGTTTGACAGAATCAGACTCATCAGAGGGAAAGGCAAAATGAGAATTAGGCAAAGTCCAGGCAAGTGTTCCTGCTTTGGAAAGTGTTGCTGGGGGATTTGATGTCAAAAAAACCCATCAGTAGCTTCTGTGCTCGTTCAGCTCCTCCGCTGTGTATTGACACAGACGTCCAACCCAAACCCACTTACTCCAAGCTGCAAGGATCCCCTCCTGGTTTCTGTGTGGCAGCGGCTTAGCTGTTTCTAGAAAAGCCTCATTGAATGCTTTTATTTTGTTTCATTTCAGCATAATGTTTTGTTGGGGATTTTTGCCATAAGGATTTAACACCTTAATCAGGGCTTTGCGTTTTCTGTCTTGAACCTCAAACTGAGGGTAGAGGGCAGATTTTGGAGAAACGTGCCCAGATTTGTACCAGGTTTTGATCACGCTTATCCATTCTGCACAGATTGTTTGCCCATATGAAGCAATTCCCCATCTTGCCCACATTAACATTTCCTGATGAGCCAGTGTGTTAATTTTGTGCTCCATGGTTCTCTGCTCACGGGCTTCTGCTGGCAGAGCGGCTGCCTTCCCTTCTGTTAAACCACCCCGTGCTACTCTGCCTTCAGCTCTCATTGGGCTCTGCTGGGTTTGCAAATCCATCCCTTTCCACCCTCAAGTCAGGTAGCACGTTTTCTCCCCCAGATTTTATCCAAGAGAAGCCTTTTGTATTACCATCTCTTTAATTAAATAGACACTCTGACTTGATCGAGACATAAAAGGCATCGTACAGAAGCTTGCTGGCACGCCATCAAGTAGTGTCCCCCATATGAGCTGATAAACTCAAGGAGAAGCTGCCCTTTCAAGCCTCTGGAAGACTAAATACCAAGCCAAGATGTGATACTGCAAGGCCATGATAAGAAAGGACTAAATCACCAATGCTGATTGCATGGGAGGAATAAAGAGAGAAAGGGAGCCCTGCGCTCCAGCAGCAGCGATGCCCCACGTGCACCTCTTTATATAGCAGTCCTCGCAGGAAATCAGGGGGGAACAACAGCTTTTCCACATCCTGGCATGAGCACTGCTTCCCTTCCAATGTCTGCTGTAATAGCAGGGATGCAGGAGCCAGGAGGGGGAAATGCCAGGGAAAGATGCACTCAATTAAAAATAGAGAGAAAGTCCCCAAAGCTCTGACACGGTTTTGTCAGACAGGACTTGCAACAGATGATTCTTGTGAGGATTTCTCACTCTTGGGAAACGCTTCGCGGTTTGTCATCACCGGGGAGTGGGCAGCAGGAAAGACGCAAAGAACAGAACAGGCCCAGGAGGGGCGGGCGTTAAGAGAGCCATAGCTGAAAAATCAACATGGAAATTGTATTAAAAATGTTTACTCTCGCTGTTTGCAACACGGACATTGCAACAGTCGGAGATAGGAAGTGAAACCATCTCACTACAGCTGATTCCAGGAGCTGGAATCCTGTGACTTAGCTCTTCTTCCCCCCTAAATTGGAGGAACAGTGTGAGAACCTCCTCCCTCCCCTTAGACAAGGACTCTTTGGTTTTCCTGAGCTTTCAAGCTTTGCTCTGAGAGGACTATACAGTTCTTCTAAGAAAAAGGTGAAGTGCTGCATTTGCTCCCCTTTGATTCTCAAGAGCTGGTGCTTTAAGAAACATCCTTCCCACCCACCTGCCCCTTTACCGCACCTAAAATGTCACGAGTGTTTCAGTGAACCCACGGGGACTGGCAAAATCGCTCAGCAGAAGCGTCACTGTGATACCATGGTGATGGTTGCTACCGAAAATCCTTCACTAGGTAGGAGCCAATGCAGAAGGGAGCCTGCTCTGCTGACGGGCTGGGGAGCCGTGCCCCAAGCACACAGCCGAAGTGCTGGCTGCTAAATTTAGATTTCCCAGCTCCTGTTCTCCCCTTGCCCTGGTTTAAGAGAGCACGGTGCTTTTTGTAATATGCTGATGGCTTTTGTGTTCTTTTGAATGCCTCCAGCACAGGGGCCAAATGTACTGTCAAAAAAGCCAGGGAGCCCTAATCAATATTTAAGCGCCCCTGCTCTCGGTGGGGTTGGGTTAAGCACTGCCAGCAGAAGCCTTGGGGTTTGCCTGCTGCCATCTCCGATCTCCCCCTTGCCTCCCGATTTCCATGGGGCAAGCCCAGCATTTCCATCTAAAACCCATGTGGCCTGGCATGGGGAGCTGATAATAATAACTCACATGCTAATATGGGTCTTCCTTCCCCATCGCCCCCGTACACCGCAGGGCCGTATTTCAGTCCTGTGATGGAGGACAGGCTGGCTTCCCTCCAACCCATCACTCCCTCTAAGTGTAGTATTTTTACTTTGCCTATTGTGCTGCTACGAAAATGCTGAACTTCAGCAAAATACACTTCTGTATTATTTTATACAACAATTCAGTGACTTGATGACTCCAGTTTTGGATCACCTCATTCAAGCTGCTTTTCCTCTGCTGCTGTATGCAAATGATGTCTCTTCTGTCTGGGTAATGACAAGCTTTTAGTGAAAGGTTTGTTTGAAAGATGCTATTATGCTACATACTCTTCCCAGTGCATCAGGACATCTTGTTACAGCAGCCTTGTTTCTTATTAACACTTGACTTAAGCTATCCAGTCTCGCATGCTGGGGGAAATGAGGGGGCTGTTATTTATTCTGACCTATTTGTCTATTAGTTGCAATGACTATCTTGGAATGCATGGGAAGAAGAAAGCTTCAGATCTTCCTCTGCAGACATGTTGGAGCAACGCGCTCTTATCAGATCAGCGGAGCTCAGATGCTCAGACAGAGAGATAGGCTTGCTTTGCTCTCGGCTTTTTTTTGCATATCCTAATGAATCTCATTTGCTCGGCCCCGAAGGCAGGTCATCAAACGAGTCTGTCCTGCCACCCCCAACCTCGGAGGGAACTGGAGGGTGAGGCTAATAAATGAGGGTGCAGGACTGCTGTGCTCCGGCCACGAGCCGCTGGAGAGCACGGGATGGCACAGAGGATGGCACAGAGCTCTGCGTGTTGGCGGCACGCAGCCGGCGTCACAAGGAGCACACCCGGTACAGAGAACAGCCCGGGCACTCGGGGTCTGTGATTTGGGCTTCTGGGAAACTGGCAGGAGTCAGCCAAGGCTTGTGTGCCCACAGGGTTGTGTGTACCTGCCCCAGGAACAGGGCCCGCTGTGAGGAGGGCTGTGCTCTGTCTTGTCTGTCTTCTGGAGCAGCTGTCTCATTCTTGAAAGCTTTTCTTCAAAATTTGGGGAGTGGGAGGAGAAAAAAGCCCGCCTCTTCCCTTACATTTTGCTGCCTTTGCTCATGCTTACAGAATGTAAAATACAGACAAGATGGCAGTGCAGGATTTGGAGTCAGACAGGAGGCCTGGCAGGATGTGTGCCACACTTCCAGAGCTTGTGCAAGCATTATGTTAATCTTTTGAACTTCTGTGAAATGTTATCAGTGTCCCCACTTCACGCACAAGATGTCGGCGGTGGGGATTGTGCTGACCAGCCCAAAGAGTGCCGAGCAAGCACTCACTGTGCTCGGCAATGGGGTCACACCTTTGGACTTACCTCAACCCTCTTTCTTGTGCTGTGCATAGCTCTCCCTCAGGGAATTGCTGTCTGCTTGCACATCTCAAAGCCCACTCAGTTTTCCGGGCCCCTGAGACTCTTCAAAAGCCCAAAGCTGGTTAAACTCCCTTACTTCATGGTTGCCTGTTTTTGGTTGCACCTCTGTGAGCCCACCCTCTGGGCACACAGGGGCCATGAGGAAGCCTGCAGTTTATTTTTTGGGGGGGTCAGGACTTGTATCACACAGCTCTCAAGCTTGTTTTCTATTTTTAAGCATGCTGAAATTGCGTGTGTACCACAGAGCTCATGGGGTATTTGGGCTGTTGGCGCAACAGGCAATTTGTTGTGCCAGTGCCAGCTCTGTGTGAGTTCCAAGCCCAGTCAATCCATGCCGTCTCCATAGAGAAGGAAGAAAAAAGTCACATCTTTTGTAGTCTGTCAGCTCCTCTAACCACTCCAAGCCATTAGCTCTCAAGACTTTTCAACTACATCCATATAAAATACATCCTGCCATTCTATTCCTGGTGGTAGGCTTCAGACTCATTTTTTATGCTGCTTTCAAAGTTCACAGGCAATATATTGGTACCAGAGACATGCTGTCCCTTTATTTTGCACCCTGGGAAATGTCTGAGGACAGCAAGCACCTGATTTTCCCTGTAACTCTCCAGAGATTTATATGCCAGTGTAATGAGAACGAACATTGAGCTGCAAATGGACATCAGAGATGTATGGCTCTGCCTATAGTTTTGGAAGGGGGTAGGCTTTGGGTTCTTGGGTTGTGCCTTAAATAAGTGGATGAGGAGAAAATAACTGCGTAGCTGCAAAGCCAGAACTAAGCAATCTGAAAAGGAGCAGCAGAGCTCTGAAGGTGAAATGGGGAGTTTGGATCATTTATAAGGTTAGATGGGAGGTATTTGATGATTAAGTGGTTTGTGTCTATTGGTGCAGCTTCTGGGGCTGACTTTCATGTGAACAGGGAATGATTAGGAGATGTTTCAGCCTGAGACTTCAGTCCTGGCCACCTCCAAGGCCCATGGAGTGTGCTGTGAAATGCCAGGAGTGATCACAAGCGCCGGGTCCCAGAGTTTAAGCACGCTAGAGGTGAGATGTGGTAAGGCACTTCGGGGAATTTGACAGCAGTTTGAGTTATTTGTCTAAACATAACTTTCTTCTCTCTTAAGAGCCAAGCTGATTGCTTCGAGCTTGGTTTGAATCTGGAATCCTATCTTTGCTCTATCACTTGCCTTTGTAATGAACTTTCCAGGTGAAAGAACATAGAGGAGAGAGTAGAGGACTCCTTGTGCATTATACAACATTTGTTATAGTGCAGCACAAGCACTACCCAAAGCCTAGAAACCAGTGTCAGCAGAGTGTGAATGATGCCAGGGACAAGCATTAAAGCAAATTCTGCTACAAGGGGAAGCTATTCAACCTGAGATATTTTTTCCATGATATTTAAAGACGGAGCACATGTGTGCCTCCAGGTGTATGTGGGAGAATGTAAGTGGACCTTGCTGCCACTTATTACAGCTTTTAAATAGTTTTACAGGTTTCAAACTGGACCTCAGCTACAGCTAATTATATTGCTAGTATTGCCAGTATACTACCATCACTTGGCATTTGTGCTGCTGCACAGGAGGGATACGTGCTGGCTATGTCCTGTGCATTTACATGGACCTCTATTTGAACTTTATTTAAAAATGCATTAGGAGTCCATTAAATGCAAGTTATGGTCTTCTCACAGTAGTTATGTGCTTGGGTAGTAGATGTCACAAAATACCAGCAGATAGGGTATAATTTTAGCTTCCTAAGTTGCTTTCCAAGTTGGAAATAGTCTATGAAAAGCCTGTATGTAATAAGACATCTGGGAATTACTCATCTGGGGTCTTGCATGGGCCATTTTGGTGCTGCAGTTCCTTTCTAGGGTGATAAAGCAGAAGTCATTGGTGTTAATTTAATGGAAAGTCCCAGCACCCTCTTCCAGATGTATAAAGTACCGCATACTAAAGAAGGCAAAACCAGAGCTGTAATATTCAATGTAGAAACATATGCCATCTGTGTATGTTGCTAACTGCAGCCTCTACCAGCCGTATCCCGTAGGTAATGGTATACTCCTCAGCATAATTAGCGATTACGGCTTTGTGCATCTCTAACAGATGATGTGGCTATGCATGATTTATGCAGCAGGGAGACAGCTTTGCATGCGGCTGGGATGTGACGTTGGTGGCTCTTTATGTGCCTCAGTAGCACAAGGCAGGAGCTTAATGAGGAGGTTATTCATTTCCTCTCTGCACCGCTGATTTTGCTGCTGTAGGTATCAGCAGACCCATAGAAACGTTCCTGGCCCTGTGTGTGGTGTGAGCTCTCTCTGAGGGAGGATGAGGAGGCAGCCAGGAGTGGTACAGCCTGCACCCTCTGTCCTGCCACTTCCAGACACATTAATTTCTCTTTTCTGGATGAAGGTATTTGCCTCTGGGCTTGGATTGCCTGTGGCTCTGCTGCTCCTCCTTGCTGTCCCCAGCAAAGAGCTTAAGCAAGACTTGGAGGACAAGCCCTCCCTGCCATGCGCTGGCTGTGTAAAGAGGCTGTCTTCTTCAGAGGGTCCTCATTTAAACATCCTACCATCCTTCCAGGTGTTCAGCACATCTGACTGCTGTGTTATTACAGTTATTACAGTGCTATTATGGTGTTAACTGTAGCATATTGATACAGGTAGAGTTCACCTTTGCAAATATCTGAGTTCCTTGATTGGGGAAAAAATCCTTGTCGTCTGGATGAGTACCACAGCATTTGTGGACAACCTTGCCCTCTTCAGCAGCAGCACTTGTGACCAGTTTTCCAGCTGCATCTACTTAGGCTGATACGGTCTTGAGCTTCCTAGGGAAAACGGGCAACACCAGAAGAGAAAATATAAAGGAGTGGACTGTGTGATTTAATTTTAGGGCTACAAAGATAATTAGGGGCCTAGAACATCTCTCTTATGAGGAAAGATTGAGGGACTTTGGTCTTTTTAGTCTGGAGAAGAGAAGACTCGGGGGGATCTGATCGATGCCTATAAATACTCAAAGGGTGGGTGTCAGGAGGATGGGGCCAGTCTTTTTTCAGTGGTGCCCAGTGACAGGACAAGAGGTAATGGGCACAAACTTGAACACAAAAAATCCATCTAAACATGAGGAGGAACCTCTTTGAGGTTGAGGGTGGCAGAGCTCTGGAAGAGGCTGCCCAGAGAGATGGTGGAGTCTCCTTCTCTGGAGACATTCAAAACCCTCATGGACATGTCCCTGTGCAACCTGCTCTAGGTGGACCTGCTGTGGCCTAGGGGTTGGACTAGGTGATCTCCAGAGGTCCCTTCCAACCCCCTATCATTCTGTGATTCTGTAATAAAGCATTTGCCTTTCTGACATACATGGATGGATGGATTGCTGTTTAGAGGGAAATACAGGGAATAGTGGCTTGGAGTCATGGTAAGGGAGTTTCATGTTTTATAAATTATGGGAATGTTGTTTTAAAATACAGTTGTGTTATCCTGATGGATGCTGATTGGAAGCACCTACAGAGGCATAAGGAGGATTATGGAATTGGAAGGCATTAGGGCAAATCCTTAGTGAAGGCAGTATTTGGTCCATTTTTAAAATTAATGAGTAAATGTGGTGCTTGCAGAAATGAGGAGGGAAGGAGCCTGGTGTGCGCCAGGTATCATACAGCAGTCTGTAGAGTTCATGTCCCAGCAGATGTCCCTTTGCCTGCAGGGCTCAAGGGTGGCATGGGGTGATAACTCTCCATAGCATCCCTCCTTGCCGCTGTTACCCTCTGTGCCTTGTAGCAGGAAATCCTCCAGTATGAGCTGGTACAGAAGAGTCATCGATTCCCCTCCTGTCAACCCCAGTCTTGAGCCCCACCTCATTGCAGCAAAGGCTTCTTCTGATCTTTTGCAGTACAGCAAAACCCTGGGAGCCCCAGCAAAGCTCATTTTAGCCTGTAGTGGAGGAAGGAGGCACCCGGAGGTCCTGGGCAGACCTTGATGTGGTGATTGAGATTGAAAGAGCTCCCTTGGCCGCTTTGGCTGAAGATTTCTGTCTCAGGAGGGGCAGGGATGGGCTGTACCGGTGCATCCATCACTGCAGCGCAGCACTGGGGGAGAATGGGCCCCTTTGTGCCTTGTCACTGTGCCCTGCCAGAGAATGGCTGGGATCAGATCTCATCTCAGCTTCCCCTTCCTGCCGTGCCCCTGCTCCTGCCAGACCTCTACCCTCGGCTCTCACTCGCCCTGTGCCAGCAGCATCGGGGCTCTCCTCTCTGCGGCTGGGGAGGGGGTTTGCAACCGGCTTGGAAAGACTCTGGGGTCAGTGTGACACTGGTGAGCACCACGGCACTGCTCGGGAGCCTGGCGCTTTACCTGGCCTGGGGGGAGTTGAAATAGGACCCATCTGGCGTAGGCACAGGTTAAATGCTCAGCGAGGAGTGGGCGTACGCTCTTACCTCAAGGCAGGGAATAGGGTGAGAGACCCCAACATGTTGGGCTTGAACTGGTGTGGTGCTTAGTGCCCCCGGTGCCCCTGACACTGGGACATAGCTGGCACGTGGGCTGGTGAAGGGGCCTTGGTGCAGGTGGGTTCGTGTTTGGCCAAAGCAGGAGGGATGCTGGAAACCTGGATAGTGGTGAGCACGCTCCTCCAGCTCTCGCCTTTCTGTGTGCCTGGTGAATGAAAGTGTTTCCCACATCTCTCCTTGTTTTCCTGTTTGCTGAGATCCCGACGCAGGTGCTTCGCTTCCCCAGCAGCCACCCAGCCGTCTCCTCCGCACTCTTCCTCGAGGAATTTCACAAAGAGGTGGCTGGGGCAGGCTGGGATTGAGCCTGGGAAGCCAACAGCGTCCAGTGCTGAGGTCTGGCTGCTGTGCCGGGCTTGTTGTTGTGATGTGCTGATTTCATTCCTTCGTGTGTGTGTGTTCAGGGAGGTTGCTTTTTTTTGGGTGGGGTTTTTTTTGACACTGCTTAAAAATAAACTCCAATCTGCTAAAAATTTGGCATTTCACTCCCACTGGCTGGGCGCTGACGCATTCCTCTAGAAGGGTTTGATTTCAGGGATCTGGGGTGTAGGAGGCAGGTTTTGATCAGGTGAGAGAGCCTGGCTTTTTTTTGGGTGCTGGAGGGATCCTGCCAGGCACCCCCCTCTGCCAAGCATCATCAAGAAAGTCCTTGTCCTTTGGGAACAAGGTGACCCACCGTGCCATGGCACTGGGGGCTGGCTGAGGGTTCCCTAGCAGCATGGCTTTTGGGAATAAAGCCACTGCTTTTCTACAGGGGTAGGAACTGAGATCCACCTCCCAAACCTCCATGAGTATCAGATCAGAGCAGGTTTCCCCAGTTGTGGGTCACAGATTGGAGGCAAGGGAAGAAACCCTGTGCCTGCTGCCTTCATGGTAGGATGGCAGCGAGAAGCACAGGTCCTCCCATGGGCTGGGGGTAAGTCCGTGGAGGTATGTAGGGTGCAACTGGCAAGAAATAAGTGGATCTGGGCTAGCTCTGATACCTAGCGTGACTATCTCTAAAACTGAAGCAATGATGCACCCTCGTTCTGCTGCTCCAGTAGATACTCAAAGCCTGGCAAGGACCTCAAGTGGTCTGTGGGATGTGTTTGGGTTGGTGTAGGATACCTACAGGCTTTGTGCTGGGCAGTGGATCTGCAGCACTACGTGATGGAAAGGCTCTTGGGTGAAATCTTGGCCCTGCAGACATCCAATGCATCCTGCACCACCCAGTGAGCCAGGCCCTCAGCCTCACTTCTTTGTTTGGCTGCCTGGGATGGAGAAATGGTGGCAGTGACATTTTGGTCCAGCCAACATGCCGACTGCCCTCTACCATCTGCAGGAACACAATCCAGGGTCTTGCTGCCACTGGAATCGCTGGAAAGGCAACTTCGGCTCAGCTCTTTTGCAGACATTTGCTTTTCCTTGTCTCATCTCTGAAGGGATCATAGAATCATAGGGGGTTGGAAGGGACCTCTGGAGATCATCTAGTCCAACCCCCAGCTGGAGCGGGTCTACGTACAGCACATTGCACAGGAACTTGTCCAGGCTGGTTTTGAATGTCTCCAGGGAAGGAGATTCCACCACCTCTCTGGGCAGCCTGTTCCAGTGCTCTGCCACCCTCACAGTAAAGTTCCTCCTCATGTTTAGGTGGAACTTGAGGAGGAGCTTCTTTATGTTCGTTCTCCTCCCGAGTGACCCCAGGACCATGCACACACACCTCCATGCTTCCTTTTTCTCTCTCACTCTTCTGGTCACTGGGCTGAAACATGGGGTCCCCTGCCTGAATGCTGGGGACGGGTGGCTCTGTGGGAGCCACGGGCTCTCCTCCGCACCACGTCGCTCTGTGGCACGCACCGCCCTGGCGCTCCCCAGCTCTTGCTGTGACACCAAATCAAAGTCTGTCCCAGATGAAATCATCTCCTTGGGACAGAGCAAACAGTTCATCTGCTCGTTGCTCAACCATAGTATCAGCAAAGCGAGCTGAGCCGGCACAAGGAATAAAGGTGACCTCGGCAATGTGGCCTTTAGCCTTCATTGCACAGAAGAAAGTGAAGTCTCCCAGGGCGTGAGCTGTGGGCATCAATCAGGGTGGCACTGTCACCCCAACATCCCATTGGTGAGCAAGCAGGAGTGCTGGAGAGGGCTGGAGGTAGCCAGCTGTTTGAAAGCCGTGTTGCCATGGCTATTGGGAGTGCGCCGGGAACACAAGGCTGCTCGGCACGGGAATGCTGCTGTCTGGCTCCTTGAGCACGGCTCGGTGTGTGGGGGGACAGGGGCAGCAACCTCGCACCAGGACTAGGCTTAAAACAATATCGGGTGAATGTGCTGACAGGGTGAGAGAGATTGTAACAAAGGAAATTACTGAATCATATCATGCTAATCTAAGCATTGTGGGAGAGCTCATGGTTCAGTCTTTGTGAACAAACACCTTGTATCAGGAGGAGACTGATTTGGGAATTGTCAGATAGAGCACGAAGAGGATTTTGCAGTGGTGAGAGGTGCCGTATTAACTGCTACGAAACAAAGCCTCTTCCATCTGTCTTCAGGAGGGAAGTTAAACGTGAATAACAACAAAAGGCTCCTCTATACTGTCCTACCTCAATGCAGATTAGGGACTGAAAAGCGAGTCTGTTCCCCTGACACGTTCCATACGTGGTCCTGGGTAAGAGTGCCAGCCAAGAGGACAATAAATGCCAAATGTCACGGTGTTCCTGAGACGGAGACACTTGCCCAATGGAAACTGGACTGGAGCCAAACTCATTTAGCATAAGGCATCAAACAGTCATGAATTAATTGTAATCTTTGACAGGTGCATCAGGAGTACTTTTGGAGAGACTGCTGTTTGCCCTGGGTGTGTGTGGAGATCTGTGCCCACAGCGACAGCGAGGAAATGTTATCGCACACCGTGCAAAGCCATCTAAACAAACACAAGTTTCTAGGAAGTGACTTGAATGCTTGAATCCCCTTCTAGCAAGCCATTTGTGCTTGCACCTAAATATATATACACATATGCACGCACACATGCAAGATCACTTCCATAGCACCTGTCCTTTGCTGGTGACAGAGTGACTTACCGGTCTGAACCTCACCTCACAATAGCTGGCTTCATGGCTGAGGGAACTGAGCAAAGTCATTTCAGCAAGGTGACACAGGAAGCCTGTAGGAGAGCCAAGTATAAACCCAACCTCTCCTGGTGCCCAGACAGGAGCTTTAACCACAAGACTCCTTCCTGCTAAATGTCTGGGCTGGCACTGTCAGCAAATGCAGCACTATAATTCTTTGCCCTTTTAGGAAAGTGCAATATTTATGAATAGTAGGCATATGGATTGTAAACTCGAGTGTTAGCAATATGCAAAAGATTTAAATTAATATTATTACTGCACATGTCCGAGCAAACACATTGTGTTTTTGTTCTCGTAATCATTTATAGTGGTCTTTTCTACTCAGCTCCTCACAGGGAGGTGTTTAGTGATGTATTTGGAAAACTCACGCCTGTGCACAGGCTGGTGATGAACTTTCACAGGCAGATCTGAATTAGGGTGGTTTAGTGCTTGATGAGAAACCACTGAGGATATCGCCACTGGCAGGTCAGAGGGTATTCTTCTGAAATGAACAGTGTTTGCATGACCACACTGGAAAAATATTGACATTGACTGATGTGTAAGTCTGGTGATGGTGGCCCAGCTACAACTTACTGTGTGTTTGTGCTGTGGTGGTTACTAAATATACCATCTGTGGAGTGGGACCACATGTGCAGTAGGTGATGTATTTGCATGGAACACGAAGACGCTGCCTGACCGAGACCCCACGCCAGACACAGTTAAGCCAAGAAGCAACAGTTGTGGGCAGAGTGGAGGGTTGCTGGGATTTTGCAGAATGGAAGTGGATGGACTTGGGGAAGTTTATGCTGCCCTTTAAGGGAGTTCAGCTGCATTCCTCTGAGCCGCTTCGGAGTGGCTGCAGCGTGTGGTGGAGTTGGGAGCCAGGATTTGAGGAGAGCAAGCGCATTTGCAGGGCCCTCCCCTGGAGTGCAGGCACCTGCTCCTGGGCTGCAAGTAGGGCAGGCTTGGAAAATGCAGGGGGAGGAACCGCTTGGAAAATGCAGGGCAAGGAATTGCTTGGAAAATGCAGGGCAAAGAACCGGCAGCAATGACTGCCAGCACCAGGGCTCGCTGATCGGCTGCAGACTGAGCAGCATCCAGCAATGGCAAGAGAAAAATAAAAAGGAGGCATGTCAACAGCACTGCCACCGGATCCCCCGCATTAACTAGAGGAAACTGAAGCCCTATTTCCACTGGGTTCAGGCTGATGACTGGAAAAATGTTTCTCTGTTTACAGGAATCTGAAACCTTGTAATTCTCCTCTGCTTCCCCCCCCCACCACCCAGCCCTTGCTCTCTCCCCTACAGCCAGCCAATTGCTAGTGGATGCATTTGGAAAGGAAGGTTTATTCCAACTTGAAACCTCTGTAATTTAATAAGAAAAACAGTTTAGGAACAATAGGAGCCACAGCAGCAAGATAAACAAAATATTTAAAAAGTCCAGGGCTAGAAAAGTTTGGACTAAATGCCTTGAAATCAGAGATGCTGGTCTCCCAGGGGACCAGTAATAAGAAGACAACCACCTGATACCACCACAGGCTGAGCAGGAAACCAGCATCTGGAGGATAGAGCCAAGCTGTCTTGAGTCCCCATAGGAGCTGGGTGCTTTCCTGCAGCTGCCCATCTCAGACAGTGGTCGGCACCAGCATCTCCAGGTCTCACCCTGATCCTTAAATTTGGTTGATTTAAAACCTAGAACGTGAGCACCGTGTCCCTGCTCCTGACTGCGTGGGCTGAAATGTAGGGTAGTGTTGTTTGCATTTGGATGGTACAAAGGCTGTGACTTGTGTGCGCCCTCCCTGTGATGGGGGAGTGCACAGACAGCAGCACGTTCAGATACTATTCAAAGAAAATTCATATGAAGTAAAGTCTGGATTTAAGAAAAATTCAGCTACTGCATATAAAAGTAGGCCTTTCCTTGTCTTTACTAATTCATTTCCCAGGTCACTGTTGACTCTCTTGGTTTGGGGTCCTTTCTCAACTCAGGTTTCCTTTGCAGAGAAGTAGCTGAATCTTCACTCTGATTAGAGGAAAATTCATGAAATTGCCATATCAACCAGAGGAACAGCTTATCCTCCTCTTCCTGTAGCTGTAAATCCAGCAGTGTTTGTGGGGTGGAATAGAAATCGTCAGTAAACCAGGAAGAGAACGTTTGGAGAGGCTTCTCCAAGTCCCTCTTGGACCTGCCATGCTGTACATGAATTAACCTGGCTTTGAGTTCAAGTAAAGCAGGACCTGGATTCACAGGCAGTTTGGATCCAGGAGGCATTTTCTCCAAACCTGCAAAATTCAGTAGTTCAAATGAAAGCCTTCAGCCTGTCTCTACTCTATACGTGATGTGCATTATCTTTCTTACTACTTGTCTGTCTTGCATCTTGTACGTCATTATTTAATGTCTTAACACAAACATGTCGTTATTTGAGACTTTTAGGTGGTTTGCTTTCTTGTTTTGGACCAAAGTTCACAAGTATTGAACACAAAGTTATGGAAGTCCTAGTCATACTTTGGTAATCGTTTAAAATCTTTTCCTTGTGTCTATGAATCGACCTTTCTACAAGGGGAGGTTGGTGGGCAGGAGTGTGGCTGAGATCCCTCTGGGCTGGGATGTGGCACAAACTGTGGCTCCCGGGTACCCACTGCCCAAAGCACCCGGCTCCTTGCAGGGAACTTGTGCTGGCACCAGGACGCCACGGCAGACAACCCCCCGTGCAGAAACAAAAGCTCCATTTGCTGCATATTGATGTGCCCTTTATTTTTCCTTATTTATTTCCCCTTTCTGGAATCCTGCTGTGCATTATTCTGTAGGCTAATCCTGAATTAATCATCTGTATTAGCTCCTTTTTACCTGTGTGAAAACGGCAACCGCAAGAGAGGCCAGCAATTTTAGCACCCAAAGGTAAAGGTGAAAATGGGAAGGACAGAAAGCCCAGGCAGCTCAGTAGGAATTTGCTTTCTTCAGACTTCATCCTATTTCAAAATAGGCAGTGTTAAATCTTTAGTATTAATTGGGGATCATGTGTGTTTGAATACCACAGATGCATTATTTACCAACAGAAATCTCTGGCAGATCTGAAAATACCCTGAGATATTAAGTGAAGCAGGAACCTTTTGAATTATTCAGAGCTTGGACAGACAGCAATCATTGCTGCTGTTGTAACAAGTTTCTTATTTTAAATTATTATTTTCTGGTACTGTCTTGTGTGCACACCCATGCCTTTTTTATGCCTTATTTCTTTTTCCTTATGTTCAGCATGATTTATAAACTTTCACAGATGTAAGTATTGACAGAGCCCTCTCTTCTCTTCAGATAGTTTGCTCATGAGGAGTAATTGGTTTTCATGTAATTATTTATTGCTGTCTGACTTAAGCAATTCCTTTTGGTTGATGTGGGCAAAGTACCAAGAAGCACATGCCCCTCCAAACAGGCTGAGCCTCTCCCAGAGGAGTCAGCTCCCTCTTTTCAATTCAGTTTTGTATTTTGAAGCCTAGGTGTTAAAAGTTTTCTTCTAAGAGATTTTCTTTCGTCTTCCCCTTTAAATCTTGTAAATAGACTCCTCTGCTTCTTGGGTAATTACAGTTATTTTTAGAGCAGTGAATTCACATCAAGGCAGAAAGTATTTACTGCAAAAAGCATAAATGCAGGTGAAGACATTCCTCCACTATGGAGAGCGTTGTGTGGAGGGCTGTGCTGCACTACAGTGTCTGTGCAGCCAGCTGTCCCTGTCCCCATCCATGTGGGACATGGCTCCTCTGTGCAGTGGCAAAGCCTTGAACACCCCAAAAAAAAGAGCCATGCTGTTGGCTTCTGTGAGCTCTGCTTCAAGGAAAATCAGTTGAAAAGTGCAGAGAACAGAGAGTGGCTGGAGGGATGCTGGCTGATGTGACCATCATCATCTTATCTTCTATTCTTCTTCTGGTCAAAATCTGTGGCCCTTCGTGGTGCCAGGGGAATCAAGTACCAGTGTATACCCAGAGCCTGAGGGGGTTGTGTGAAAAAGAGAGATGGTCTTTCCAGGGAACCCATGGCTCTTTCCAAAGAATTGGGATCTCTTTATTCCCCCCCAATAGCCTGATCTCCCCTCCCAGCCCCACTATGGAAACAGATTTACTGTGGTCCTTCTTTTGTGCAAAGATATCCCTCCATAATCTCCCCGCTCTGTTTTATATGGCTTTTAAAAAGTGAATTTGACAGGGGGAAGTGCTGCTGTTGTGATAGCTCTGTAGACTGAACTCTTAAAAGAAAAAAACCCTATTGTCATTAGAGAGGAGCTGAGGGAGCACTGTTTGGATTGAGTTGGATCAGTCTGGGTGATAGGATTCAGCATTCAGGGCTGAACTAGGGCTGAGCCTCTTGTTTTGCAGCCGCACAGTCCCACGAGCTGTTCCCCTGAGAATTCAGCTATGGATACCAGACACCTTATCAGGATTGCTATGGCCTCCTGAGAGCTGCTGCATTTTTAGCTGAAACTTTCAGAGAAGTGCTTTTAAGATAACTTCTGCATCTAAACTTTTTCCAGAAAATCAGAGAATAATTTTGATTGGAAGGGACCTCTGGAGGTCGCTTAGTCCAAACTCTTGTTCAAAGCAAGGTCAACTTCAAAGTTAGGTTGGGTGACTCAGGACCTTGCCTAGTCGAGTTTTTTATATCTCCAAGGATGGAGATTGAACAGATTCTCTGGGTAGTGTAAACACTCTCATGAATTTTTTTCCTATATCCTGTCTGAATTGTCCTAACTGCAGTTTATGGCTGTTGCCTCTTGTCTCTTTGCTCTGCATCTCAGAGAGGAGACAGGCTTTGTTTTTCTATTTAAGTTGTGGAAGACTGCAATTAAACACCTCCAGAGCCTTTTCTCTTGAATGCTAAAAAAGCTTGGTCCTCACCCCGTGCTCATGTGTTGTGTGTCCCAGCTCCCTGACGTCTCAGTGCCCCTCTGCTGCACTCTCTCCTGTTTGCCAATCTCTCCCCTCTCCTGGGGAGCCCCAAATGGGGCCCGATACCCCAGATGCAGCCCCACAGGTGCTGAGGACGAGGGAGATAATCCCTTTGGGCTGTTTGGCTGTGCTCTTGCCAATGAAACCCAGTGCAAGGTTAGTCTTCATTGCTGCAAGGGCACACAATTAAACTATGTTTACCTTGATATCCACCAGGATGCCAGGTTCTCTTCTGCAGAGCTGTCGTGAAGCCAGGAAAACCCCAACCTGCTGAAATAACCCTTTACCAGCATCAGACTGGTCATGAATGTGCTGTGATGGGATCCTGGATTCAAGACTGCACAGCCAATATGACTTGGAAGTTCATATTTGAGGGTTAAGCTCTGAGGTTCATGTAATGGCCATCTCCTGTGCTCCAAGAGAATTTCCTCCACTGCTAGTAAAGATGATAGATAGATACAGTCATTAGAGAAGGAATAGGACTAAAAACTAAAGGCTGAAGTCAGATACACTGTTGTAGCTGCTGCTGTGTCAGCCCAAGAGGTTGCTGTCCCCATTGATGTACCAGTGTAACTGCAAGTGTAATTGCTTCCTAGCCCAGTTCTTGTTAGTCAAACTCTTGTTTTGTGGTTAGTTTAAAGGCAGGGAGGGAGATGATGTTTGTGGAGAAAAGACAGGAAGGCGACAAACAGGCTGCAGTTGGCTTGGGGATGTCAACCTCTCTGAAGCTGCTGGCAAAAAAGCTACAACCTTTTGGCTGTGACATTTGTGACACACTCGTGTTGATGCATCAAGACAGATCTGGTTCTCCAAAGGGCACCTGGGGACCAGGTGCCTTCAATCAGCTTCCCAAGCATTGTCCAGTCTGAGATTAAAATGGAGCAGCACTCCAGAGCACACCCCACCTGTGTGGCACCGCAGGCTGCGGGCATTGGTTCCATGCCCACCCGGAGGGACCTCAAACAGGAGCTTCAGCGTGAGGGGCCAAGTGAACCTAAAGTCTTTGAAAGCACCAACCCACAGACCTTGTGTTGAGGGAGGGCCCTCCCCTCCGAAATATGGCAGCACTGGAAAAGCCAGAAAGCAAGGCACCAGCGATGCCATGGGAAGTCTCTTACATATCCCAGGTATTTGCAGGTACCACTCCTCCCCACATGGATGTTTTGAAGAGGCTATTCAAAATCACAGATGGTGGATGAAGCTGAGTCCCACTGATTTTTGAAGGGCACTGAATTCCCTTGAGCACCTCTGAAAAAGGCACTTAATTAAATTAGGTTTGTGAGTGAGAACTGAGTGGAATGAAAGATTGTTGTGGGTAGATGGGTATACTGTTTAATTGCACAGAAAAATGGCCATTTTATTTAGCTTTTGCATGCAGACTTGGAGTGGAAGGGGTGCGTTTGTATGTCTAAAACGTCAGATTCAGATCCCTTTATTGGTCCATGGTTTGTTATGGGATTTCAGTATATTTAGGATGCTGTGAATAGAAGGCAGCTCAGGGCAGTGTTTTATGTAAGGTAGCACTCTGCACTATTTTTAAATTTTTATGATACGGCAGGCTTGTTCTAGTATTTTAATAAAATGAGACATGCTCTTCCTTTTCTACAACAGCAACAAAATCTAGTCTAGGGCTGCCCTGCTCGACAGCTTGTGGCAGGATTATAAAAAAGAGTTTATTCTAGGGCTATATATAAATGTTATATGTGGGTGGAGGCTGAACAGAATTGTCTCATGGGTCACATTCAGAATGCAGAGCACCCTTTGCTCAACTTTCATCTACAGATGCTGGCTGTCAGTAGCACAGGACTTTCTAATATTCTTTAAAAAAAACAATAAATCACAATAATGGGGTCCTTGGCTTTATCTGGCTCTTGGAGGAAGGGTCAGAACAACCTGGAGCCTGGCTTCTGGCAGATGTGTACCTGCAGGGTAGATATCTGCATCTCAGCATCCTATACCCCTTCTACCTCACAGCACATCAGGTATTTCCCAAGGAGAGCCTGGCTGCTTTATCTGCCTGACAGTGGTGAAGGCAGATGGAAAGAGATGGTGACGGTTTTCTGCCTTCCTGTCCCCAACACTGCTGTCTTCCTCATCCCCCACAGACCATGGAGTTCACCTGGAGCAGGCTACCTGCTCTCCAAACACCAGGCACATTTGGGCTTGAGGCTGAGACTGTGCTTCGCATGTGCTATGGGCATTGGTGTTGCCATCTCACTACATTTGTCCTCAAAATGAACCCAATTCCTTTCTAAAGGAAGCAACCCCCTTCGTTTGAGCTGCTGATGTCAGTGTAGCACATTCTTCCTCTGCTATTTCCCAAAGAAATGTTTTGTTTGTGACATTTTTCCCCCAATTCTGCCTTCTTTATTTCTCCATACAGTAACGCTGGGTATGTTTACAGGCCTGATTCTCCACGGGTTCTAAGTCCAGAGCCACTCTGTTAGAGTTAAAATAAACACGCGCTCACTTTAATCATGTGAGCTCAAATAAACACGTGTAAACTTCTTAAAAGTTAACTAGAACTTGCTCAGGTTTTGATAGTTTAACTGTGGTTAAATGGATTTTATCAGATTTTCCTGAATGATTCACCTCCGGGCTAAAAATAAAACAGGAGGCAATTTACAGAAGAAGTATGCATGAAAGCCAGCGTTTGGAGTCAAAGCATCTTCTCTTGCATAGTCAAAGTATTGCACGACAGCCCTGATAATTCTGTGTAAACAGCCTGATGCAGGAGAGACAGGGAGATGAGAAAAACAACGAGGAGCAAAATTTGACAGATTTATGGGTGTTACTCCGTATTTTTACTGTAGGAGCCGATGATTAGAATTTACCCACCAGGGTTTTAAAAATTCAATAGTGATTTAAGAAAACCTCATGGATGCAGGGAAGGGCAAGGGGAAAAAAAGGACTCAAAGACAAGATAAGTCGTTAGAGATGCAAGGAAATGCTGCTGTGCTGCCGTTGTCTTCAGGCTAAATCTATCGGAACAGAGCGCCATAAATCGAAGATTCATTGCTCCCTCTGCTCATTAGCTGTGTGAAACTGTGACTAAGCTTGAAGGTTAGTTGGTGGTGTGCAGTATTATTGTTCTTATTGCCTTGCTCTGAATCAGGCGCGTCGGCAGGCAGCCATGATTCACACATACTGCCTGCCGTGCTAGGTGCCAGATTTCCACTATTTTGTTCCATGAGGGGGAAGATTCTGCAGCCTTGTAAGTCTTCTGGCTTCATTAATTTTTGCCTGGACAAAGGCAAAATTATTCGAGTGGATCTCATATTTATTAAAGGAATTGAATTTGTTCACTAGACTAGACTCGGAATGTAACAGGCAGCAATGTAAAGCACGAAGGATATAAGCCCAGTGGACATTTTTATTTTAACAATGAAAATATGCAATCTGTCTCAGCAAAATACAGCTGCTGAGCAAATTAACTTGTGTTGAATGCTTATTGGGGGCCCACAGCTCATTCTTTTGTTCTTCCTGTTCAGCAAATGTGTTTTTCTGACTAAGAAATAATAGATTGTGGCTCTGTAGAGCCTTTCATCAGATGATCTCAAAGTACTTGGCAAACATGAGCGGTTTGCTTCGATGAGACCAAACCTTATAGAATATCTACTGGATGGTACCTGAAGAGCAAGGTGAAAAGTACATTGCAACTACTGGAGAGGGCTGAAAAATGTTAGGCTAATATGACTAACAAATACCAGGTGATGTTCTCTGACTGGATGTCTGGTGTTATAGCTGAGGGTTTGGTTGGTTTTTTTTTTTTCATTTATAACAACATTAAGAACGTGTAATAATAAGGTAATAATACTTTTTTTTACCCAAGGTAAGGTTCTTGTGCCCACCCAAATATCCAGATAACTTTATTGTAGTGTCTATGAGCCCTGGCTTCCATCCAAGTCTTTGTTCCCATTTCCCTATGCTGCTCCTATGGAAAGTAGCCCATCCCACCTACCAGCTGGGAATTTCCCTGACACATGGGCATTCTCTGGGTAATATGAGACTGGCAAATGGTCTTGTCTTGCAATCCCCACCTCATCTAAGCAATGAAGTATGATAGGAGTGCCTGAATATTCAGTATCAAAAGACTTTGAGCTGTAGCCTCTCCATGCTCTGTCTCGTCTGGCTTGCAGTCCATAGGTGCTACAGGAAGTTAATTAGGAAATCCCTGGAGTTGTGGTAATTTGAGGTAGAGACTGGAGCAGTCTCCAGTCAAGTCCAGAATTAGAGCAGAGACAATTTTCTCACATCTTCTTGGTTGCTCTTACTTTGCTGTCTTGACCTGAAGACTGTAGAAGGCACAGCTGATGTTGCCTTGCTTGCAATTTTTAGCCTCCTGTTGCTGCTGTGCTATTCTTTTCATCCACCATTCAAAACCAAGTGTACAGAATTTCAGTGTGAAATCAAGTATCTGCTCAAATGTTGGTGGTTTACACAGGCCTGTTTAGAGTTCTCGGTTTGGAGCTAGAGCGGCAAACCTGATACTCTATTTCCAGCTACCTGAAATTTGCAGAGGAGGGGGAAATGAAAACTTCTGGATTAAAAAATTATCTATGGAGTTCCTCAACTCATAGGGTACTCTTCTCATGCAGTCCAAGGCAGCAGAATCCTTAAACAAACAGTAGTGAAAATACCACTGAATAGTCACTTTGGAAATTCAGTCTCACAAAGACACCTCTGAATGTTGATAACATTGGACCTAAGCATGTGCTTTCTTTTAGATCCAAGCATGAATTCATTTGTAATGTAATTTTGTTATGAAGATCTGGGAAATCTGCATACCATTATCTTTGACCCAGCTCCAGACAAAACCTATGAGACTGGAGTTTCATAAATAGTTTCATGTGGTGCTAATATACGCCAGTGGAGCAGAGGGAGGAGAACAGGGTAGGACCGAGAACAAGCCACCGAGTGCAGCTCCTCAGAGAAAAAGAAAACTTCAGCTTTACTAAGAGATTTACATAATGTCAGGAAAAGCGATTTAAATGCAAATAGCCTGGTAAGATTGTTAGAAATTTTGCAGTGGCTTTGGCAGCCAGGTGTAGCATAAAGAGAATGAGAGCTAAACAAGTATTTCCTTCCTTCTGTGAGTTCATTTATTCACAACCCAGGTTCATTTCTTTGGCAGGTGTATTTTCCCCTTCATCTTAAAAAAACGCCAACAAACAAAAATCCAAAAGACTGGCTACCCCCTCTTTCCTAAACACACTCCTTTTGCATTACAGCAAAACACACGTCTACCTGCAGACAGTGAATAACCTTTCCAGGTGCTATGTAATACTTCTATTTATTGAATTTGCCACCAAGCTCAATAAGGTGAGGCAGACATCAGTGTTTTAAAACAAATTCTCTTCTACCTCCCTCCTTGTATAATCTGCTGCACCCAAATTCAGGTGTTTGGGGAAATTACGAAATACCTTTTTAACTCTGCCTGCTTTAAAGGCTTTGCAAACTCTGTTAACCTTGCAGAAGCAGTTCAGGATTTGCCTTCCTGAAATGCCCTTGCAGAAAGCAAAGCAGAGCCATGGCACGGGCTGCTGGGGAAATGCCCCTCATGGTCCCCGTGTGCCATCAAACCGGGGTGGTGCAGGTGGAGTGGGCGCAGTGAAAGCCTGAGAGAGATCTCAGGCTGTTGCATCAATGTTGAAGGCAAGGGGGGGCTTTTTGGTTTTCCTGTCATAATTATCAAACTGCTTGGTGGGATTCTCCTAGTGCATGTGAAAAAAACAGAAACAAAATAAGCAGAGGGAAATGTTGTTTTGCTTATCAGGCTTGTGGAACATGTTTTGAATTAGGTGTCTTTGCATTTTCAGCTTTTGCTTTGGAGGAAGCTAATATCCTCAGATGGAAAGCAGGGATGATCTGATGTGACACAGCTGATCTTGTAGCTACAGCTTTCTACTGGTTGCAGGTTTACTCTCTTAAGACTTTGGGAAGGTCATTTACAACTCCTAAGGGTAAACCTTGGCTGCACTGAGATCCAAAGATCTTTTCACCATTGATTAGTGTCAGCGCCTCAGTTTCCCTCATTGTAAAATGAAGATACGAACGGTCTCTAGAAGTCTGCGAGAGTCTATTTGTTTGCTGTTGGTACAATTGTGATCTGAGGATCAACTCCTAAACAATAGGAAAGAAAGAATTATACGATTTGTATAAATTAGTTACCATTCACTGTCAAAACAGTGCTAGGTGTTTTGTTGCCTTCACAGTGTAGAGGATGCTTGCAGTGGGTCCTGTTAGCAGAGAGCTGGCGTGAATTTGTCCACAGCAAACATTTCATCCTCTGGACCACTTTTTCATGACATTGCAAATCTATTTGTTCGCTTCAGAGATGCTTCATTTAGGAATTTGCTGTGTCTCCTTTACATCTAACATTTTTTTCCTCCAGAATTAAATGATGAGCGATTTCTAAATGAAAAGAACAAATCGGAGAAAGGATCTATTTTACTTTGCTTATGTCCTAATACCTGGGCAAGTTTAAAGTAGATATCAGCTGGGCAAAGAGGTAATACACATCTTCAGAGCCAAAATGATGTTGCATCTGTTCAAACTTCTGTCAGCAGAAACACTGTGTTTCACAGAGAGGCTGGCTGTTGGAACTACATAATCTTAAGGTCCCTTCCAACCTAAACCATCCTGTGATTCTATGATTTATCCAGTACAGCCCTTATCAAGCAGCCTAAATTTGTAGTTTGTAATATTTTGGGACTTAGGAAGGGCTCCACAGTTGGTCTGTCTGCCTTGTTGGCCATGTGTCACTAGTGCAAAGGCTGGTGGTGATGGAGTGGGCGTCAGCATATTTGGAACATCTCCCCATGCTGGTAGGGATTCACACTAATGGGTGGCAGACTTTTCCTCATGCAATTTCAAAAACATTTGCTTAAGCAGAGACTTGCATCCCTGGATAGACTGAATTTAGATTTGAAGGCAGGCTTGGGCTTGTGGTGAAAATATTTGTTCCTTATTTGCAGACCTACCTGGTGAGCCCCACCTGCTGTGGCAGTAGCCAAAAGTGATCGCTGTCTGGTGGCCGCTTGGTGTGTCTCTAAAGAAATGGAGTTTGGCTTTTGAAAATGCCTCCACGCTAGGAACTTTTTTGACTTGGCCAAGAAGGCAGCTAGTGCCCTGGCTGTGCTTTCTCTGCTCGGGGTCCCTGCAGAGGCAGCTTCCCGAAGGCTGTTTTGGTCATTACCGATCCTGGCTGGGTTTGAAAGGGCTCTAGGTACTGTGCTGTTTCCTTTGTGTCATAGGCCTGTTCTGGCACAGTGAGATGTTCTTGGCTTTTAGATTTTTCACAGAATTGTTTCCCCCTTGTGAACTTTTTCTTTCTCCAGACTCTGCATTTTGCTTATTGACCTTTCAGCCAAATGGCTCCGGTTGGAGTTGCTTGGCTCAGTAAAGCATGTGAAGATGTCTTAAGATAAGAAGTTAAACCTCCACCTCGCTGAAGATTTCATTTACCCTTTACTGCAGCCTTAACAGTCGTTGGAGCCATCCATCCCTTTCCGCTCCCTCCCCGTAGATCTTGGCTAGAGCTTTTTCCAGTCAGTCCTACTGCACCCATAGGACTGGAAAAAATATCCATGAGATGTGCAATATAATATGTGAGCACTAATCTAATCTAACAGTTATCTTCATTTGTGAGGGCAGATGAGATTACTCACCATGAGAAAGGTCATAATAACAGAGATCAGCCATCATGTGGTGTTTACACACACTGATTGTTGGTTTATTGCGAGATACTAAAACACAGGAGGAAAAGTTATCACGAAGCTGATGTGATTATAAGTATCCCTGCCTATTGTAATTGGATTTCTCCTGGTAACAGAAGAATGTTTGTGAAAGAATCCACACTTGTCGCTGCACTTTTGCATGCTCCATATAGTCATATACTTGCTTTGATCTCCAACGAAACTGTGATATTAAGAGTAGTAGTTTGACCTTTGTTAGCTCTCAAATTTAAATGGAGTCAATTAATGATCTCACATTAATTCTTGAGGCAAGAAGACCTAAAATCTTGTGGAAAGAAGATCCTAAATTTTCTATTTTTAAGCATTAACATAGATTTTCTCTCTGGGATTTGAGTGCTCAATAGGATTTTATAGTAATTTTTTGTGTATTTATTTTTGGGTTTTTTTCTATGTGTTGCTGGATCTGCTCCCTCAGTGAGGGAGAGGCAGGGGAGGGAGAATTACTTTTCTTGGTTACAACATTTATACATTTCATATGCTTAAATCTATGCAAGTAACCAAGAGATTATTAAGTGAACTCTCAAACTCCAGACTACTTACTGGAGAATCATCCTGTGTTTAAAAAAAGAAAAGGACACGACAAAAAAATTACTCAGGAGCAAATGATTGAATAGATAAATTACCATCCTAGGAGAAAGGTCTTCCTACCATGCTGAGGGGACTTCTATAGGTCTAGTGCTGCTGGCTGAGAATGAATAAAAAAATAGTATCTTGACAAAGCAACAGTCACTCACTTGTAATAAAAGACGTTCTGCTACTCCTAACCCAGATCTTGCTGTCAAATATGCTCTAAAGCTTTGCTTGGTTTCATTTTCTTCTCTCTAATTCATTGTTACTCGCTTCAGACGGGTTAATCAATACTCTGAAGACTATTTTTAGATTCAGTGACAAGTTGACTACACCCTCAAGGCAAAGAGGAAAGTTTCCAGGTCTCTCTCAGCCCTTCGTTACTTTTCAGAATTGCTTTGTAGGAGAGTGAAAGTGACACTTTTAAATAGCACAATATTTTTAACCTTGGTTTGCTACTAACAGGTTCAGGTTTTTCAAATGTCTCACTAACAGTGGATAAACAAGATTGAAACTGCCATTATATTGGATTAAATGGTTTAAAACCTTGTTCTGCTGATTTTCAGTGGCTTCTCTGCTGTAGGTGTTGTTTTCCTGCTGCAGTACTCTTCTGGGTTGAACATCTCAGAAAACCCTCGCTCCCCTCACCCCAACCATATCCCTTGCCCGTGTCTCCAATGCCTGCTGAAGTCCAGGTCCCACTTGCCCTCAGTGCCCAGCTGTGGTCCCTGGGCTGAGCAGCACTCCAGCCTGCCTGGCCCTTGGTTGACCACCTAACCCTGCCCTGCAGCTCCAGCTGCCCACTGCTGCCCATCCTGGCCCCAGATCTCCTCTGGGCTCTCCGGGCTGGCCACGATGCCTGCTGTGAATCCAGCTCTGACTTGGGCACAACAGGGTACCACTGTGGTTCTCCAAAACTAACCTATCTGCTATTTTCCCCCCCATGGTATCAGATGATAGGACACAGGTCCAAAGTGTCAGGTCTTAAAAGATGGGGGATCAGCACGTGGCCGTGCTGCCTGTGCTCTGCCTCCTCAGCATCTGCAGCCACAAGGTTGGCAACTCTGCAGATACTTTTGTCTTTAACCTCTACCTGTTTGCTTAGCTGGGATTTGAACAGATCACTGCATCCTTGTGATAATTACAGTTTAATAATTAGTGCCTATCAAAATGCTGCCTTTCAACTGCCATTCATTTTGTTCTTTGCTTGCCAAATAACTTCACCTTCCCCTCGCTGCAGCCACTGTGTTCAAAGGTGACAAAGTTAGCATTTCTTAATGTCACATCCAGTTCCTTCTCTGCCCTGTGTTTTAACCCCTCAGTGATTTCAGTTTTACTCCCCAAACTAAAAGATACAAACCACTTTCAACACACTTGTAAAGAGCAGAAAACAGGCTGTGAATAAACCGAGCCTGTGTTTTTTCTGCACAGCTACATAGCTGCTTCTCCAGCAGAACAAAAGCAAAAGAGATGGCAGTCAGGCTGGTCAGTGCCATTTTAGCTTGGAGAGATTCATTCAGGTTTGACGTGTTTTTGTAGGAATTACAGAGAGTCAAATGCACAAGAGGCTACAGAGAGGCAGTTCTCTATTCTCAGGATTTTAGATGCACTGAAATGGAAGAAAGTGGCTAAGGAATTGTAAACTCGGAGGAAAATTATTTCCTGACCTTTAGCCCAGTGATCAAATTGGTTGGCAAAACCAAGTATTTGGCTCCTAAGCTAGTGGCTTGGTGACTTTGAAGCCTGGATAACTGTCCATTCCCATCTATTTGAATGTCAGTAGCAAGGCTCATACCTCGCTGCCTCTGCAGCAAAATGCAGTTGTTGCTGAACAACAGTGCGAGTGTATTGAGGAGGGACTGAGCACCACCAGGAGCTGGCGAGAAAACTGATTTGCTTGGGGTGTAAATCATGGATCAGAAAGAAGCTGAAACCTGATTTGAACAGTTTTCAAGGATTTCTGTGCTACATCTCATTAGTGTTAGTTACAAGGTTACGCCAGTGACTAATCAAACATTAGAAATGCGGCAGACCAGGGTCTATGTTATGTGAGCTTTGAACACCTTCATCCCTTTTTGCTGGGGGATATTTGATCAGTTCTTCTTCATTTTACTTTGTTTTAATCAGCACAATCACTGACAGTAATGCTGTAAAGCCCCTTTGTACTTCCAGCAGTGGATCAATAACCGTTCCTCTTTCCCTGCTTTCTGCCCATTCACACATTCGTCCTCCAGAACTGGAGAAGTCAGGACTTCTCCCCAGGGCTGCTGAAGTCACAGCAGCCCAAAGTCATGTCTCTGCCGTGTCAGAGATAAACATCCAGAAGAGCTGCAAATAGTTACTGCGCTGTCACTTTCTGTACAGTTCTAAGGTTAAAAAAAGATTTAAAAGATGTTCCAGCAGTCATTAAAAAAAAAAAAAGAAGTGGTTAATGGTGTTGCAGCAGTAATGTGGGTATGTCAGACATAAAGCCAAGAACAGGGTGGGTGCCTGAGGCAGCATCTCCCTCTCCTTCAGGCTTCAGTGGACAGTGGGGCTGGACAGGCTGGGCACGCTGTGCTCTGCCCTCACCCTGCTTTCCATGGGGAAAATGGGACTTGGTCCTTCGGGTCTGTTTCTCGCCAGCACTTGAAGCTACAGAGCTGACCCACCTCGGTGCAGCTCACAGCAGATCTCACCCACAGGGCACAGAGAGGCTGGAAATCAAGGCTGGATTTACAGGGCTTTCTCACAGATGCAAAGCAGCATGTGATATGGATGTGGAAGGGGCTGGTGATCGACCCAAGCTCTGAGACATCTCCTTCCTATCTGAGGCGAGGAGCTGTATAAATTGCTGATAGATTCACCTCTGAGGGATTGCTCTGACTTTTCTGCTTTTGTAGTCAATAAGATTTCCTGCTGAAATGGCTATAGTTCAGGTTTAAAATGGAATGCCTCCTCAAAAGGTTCATACCTCTGAAATACGTATGTTAATGTTATCCCTCTGCTCTTTTCAATCACCATTATGAACATGGGAAACTGAAAAAAAACAATGGCAAAATGAAGATGTGTTCAGATCTCACTTTGAGACAGGCCATTAACCAATTCCTCGCCTGCTCTTATCAAAGGGGGGCTGCACAGGTCCTGCCTGGTCAGAACTGCTGTCCCAAGCACAGAGTTGGGTGGAGAAAGGGAAGGCCTAACATAACACAAGTTATACAAATCTAAATAATCACACCAGTAAATAGTAAGGTGATAGCTTAAGAAGCTCCCTGCTTCCTGGTGATACCATGCTGCATTAACGGAGATAAGAGCTGTTGAGAGAAGCAGAAAGCTCTCCCGGGACTGATGGTACCCCCATCAGCTCAGCAGCTCTGTGATCCAGGGCCTCCATGCACCACGTTGGCTGCTTTCTCCTTCCCTCCAGCTCTGGAGGGGCTCCCTTCTGTCTCAGACACCAGAGAGCACGGAGGGACAGAGAGAAGAGAGTCCCCGTCAAACCCAGGCTGTTCCCCAGAAGGGAACAGACTTGGGGGCAACATATATGTAACTTCTATAATCCTGATCTTTTCTGCAATGTTTGTTCTCACATTAGCATCAACAAACAGGCTCTGACCTTGCCTGTTGATGCTTTAAATGCCCTGTTACACAGCAAGCATGGGAATGAGTTAGTCACATGGAAAGTACTTAGTCTCACATGGGCTGTTCATGTGCAGAGAGGAAAAAAAACCCAGTCTCACAAATACAATAATCTCTGCAGGAATCTCTCTCTCTCCCCCCCCTTCTATAATGATGAAATACAGGCTGGATTTTTGCTTTAAGGCAGAATCATATCACGGTTTCAAGTCCTTTAAAAAACATAGACAAATCAATACTTTATTCTTCTTAACAACCACAGCATTAACTTTGTCACACAGGCCTGTCTTTTAAGAAGCCACCTTTTTTAATACACAGCACTCATGGTACCTCAGCTCAGGGTAGGGGGAGAATCTAAAAAATGAAAACCCAAAAGCTTCTGAAGGGAGACATAGGCAGAAAACAGCCCAATATATTTCCCCTCCAGGCTGGCTGTTCCCAGGCCAGAGGTGACCTGCCAATGCATCTGGAATTCGTGGAAATGCGAGGAAGAGGTGGGTTTTCTGGCTGCAGTGCCTTATTCCCAGAAACACACACTCAGCACAGACCCAAGCCAAAGCTGCTGCAGTATGTTCTGAAACGTGCTCTGTTACGCTTTCCTTGCTCACCTTTACCAAATAGACCTGAATTTTCCCAGAGAACAGGCATTCCTACATTAACCATAAATCTAATTTAACCATAAAAAACTGCACGAAGCAGAGGGTTGGGCGTGGGTCACACAGACGCTGCTGCTGCATAGATTGATCTTTAAATCTCAATGGGTTCTCAAGGATTTCATTCACCTGTGACGGCTCTGCCAGGTACCAAATTCACTGGCGACACCCAAAACATTCTTTCCATATTTTGGGGAAACCGCAGCAGGTGCACAGACAACATAACCTTTCCCCAGCTGGAAAACCTTCATGAACAAGTGTAGAGGTATTTATTTGGGTTGCGAGAGGATACTCTCTTTTGTTCCAGCCCCCAGAATAGCCTCTCGCAATGGGACTTGGCAGCTGAGGTACACGTGTGGCATCAGCCCTGCGTGATGGTGGGCTTCGTGGTCAGAGCCAAGCCAGCCCTCCGTGGTCCCAGCTTCAGGTCCTTGCTGCTGGTCTGTTCCTTCCCCTCCGTGCTTGTGCCTGGCTGAGCAGAGCCACGGGGCTGAATTAGCTTTGGTCTGATAACGACCCCTGGGCACGGGGTACATCCCTGCCCTTGGCCGGTGCCATAAGCCTGGGTGCTTCTGAGTTACAAGATTCTCACGTTGCTTATTCATCCAGCTGCGTGGCTGCAGCACTTCTCCTGCGGGTGATAGATTAGTTTGCTGATCTTCCCCGGCCGGGTCAGACCCCATAACTCCGGCAGCTCCGGGCACGGGTGATGTTATCTCTCTCGCAGCCAAGCGCCAACATCAATCGTCCCCGTGGGATTTCATGGTAACCTTTCGTTTGGCTGCTGTCTCCATGCCTCATTGCTGCTGCCGGCGGGGCTCCTATTTACGACTCTGCACGCACGTGTGTGCCTCTTCCCTCCTCCCTTCCCATCGCTGCCCCTCTGTGAGAGCACCAGCCCTTTCTGCTGCCTGAACACGTACCTGCTGCTACCAGGGAGCTGGGAGCCGGGGGGAGAGGGAAGCAGTAAATCCACAGCCTCCATCTCCATTTAACTAAAGATTTTGCAAAATTTCCCCCTGCATGTTCTTGCAACGCCTTTATGTTTTAACTCCCCGAAAGAGTGGCTTTCTTGGGAATTTGTAGTTTGAAGGCATCTTTACCTGCAGTGCTTGGTGCTGCTTTTTCTTTTTTTTTCGGAGCAGAAGAGCCACAAAACCACATTAGCGGTGCAGCAGCAGACACAATTCAGTGCTGCAGTGCATCAGAGAACTGGCAGTTGCTCTTGCTTTCCCATCCTGCCTAATGCCAGCTGGCCTATAATGTCGACTTTTTTTTTCTTCTGGTGTTAGAATGTGATTTCACGTGGGTGCAGGACTTGCTCCTGCTCCCTGGTGCAGATCCTCATGGCAGGACCGATGGGGCGGTTATGTGGTGTACAGAGGTTTTTCGTGCAGGGTTTGGCTCTGTAATGGCTGGGCTCATGGGGAAGGCAGGAGAACTGCGATACCGTTATCTGCTAGAGAAGTCTGCATAGAGGCACGTACTTTTTTTTTTTGGAGCTGCTGGGCCAAAATTTTAGCCTCGCCTCTACAAGCATTTATTCAGAGATTGTCTCTTTCCATCCCAGCCCTTGGACTGAAAATACCACGTAGCAGAATTGAATCCTGATTGGTTTTGACAGTCCTCTAAAAGTGGTTCTGACTATAATTTCCCTTAGCAAAGGATTCTCCCCTACACAGGCTCCTTCAAAGAGATGGGTTTGAAAAATGAAAAGGGGAATCTAATCCATTATTAGCAATGATACTCAAAGGTGATGTGCAACTCCCCTTCCTCAGTGTGTATTTATATAACATAATAGAGCAAATGATGAAAATACACCTGGGAGCCCATGAAGAAAGCATGACAATAGTTGCTCGTGGCATTCGTCTATTCTCAGTACATTTGCCACTCAAGCAGAGACAATCCAAAGGGAACCTTCTACCATTTTTTTTTTAACAAATCTGTCATTTTAGCACAGTGGCTGTAAAATCAGACTATGTGTTTTTATACTGAACTTGCAGGGTACTACAAAATAAGTTCCTGAACAAGCTCATATAAATGCGCTGCCTTTCACACACGGTGCTCCATGTGCTCGGAGAGGGTAATGTAAATGCTAACATAAAAGGGTATTCTACTGAATTGGAAGCACAAAGCTCTCCTTATTCTGGGAACATGAAATGCTAAGATACGCTGCAAAGAAAGAAAAATTTTGACTTTTCACATGAGATGTAATAGTTTTCTGATTACACATTGGAACTGAACCCCATTTCTGACCCTCTGCCAGCTGTATGTAGTCCGTGGACAGCATTGTGTCATTCCTGATTATTTATTGTGTGTTGCTTTCTCTGTAATTACTGATGAAGGTAACATGGAGCTGTATGTGGCTTTCCCTGCTCACAGACTGCAGAGGTAGTACGGTTCTGTTCACGTGCACAATGCTGCAATGGCTCGTTTGCTGTTAGCCAGTCTTGACATTTAGCGTCGCCTTGGTGATTTTCTGGGTTCTGCAAAGTTAGCCTGAGCTTATAAAACATTGTCTTGGAAGTGGAAAAATTATTTTTGTGAAAAAACTACCCAGTGAAATCAACCTTTATTCCTTCTTGTTGCTCTTTCCTGATCCAAATCTGCTTTCCAGATTCAGCTGATAGGCAGAAGAGTTTGTTGAATAGCAGCAAATACATTTCAGCCTATGAATTGTTTGCAAATGGAGAGCTTGGATGATCTGTGGTGGGTGATGGGCTGCCAGAATCTCAATGCTGCTCCCAGGAAAAGCAGCTACAGGCTTTAAACTGGAGAATGGTATTGGACTGTAGCAAGTGACTGGTGCAGAGGATGTCTGTCTCAGATATATGAAGGTGATTGAATTTTGAGAGTTGAGTTATATTTTGTGCTACACTAGGTCCCACTGAGTGCAGAGGCTGGACTTTGTGACCATCAGCACTATATGAAGAAGTAGCCAAGGATAATACCTATGCTGAAGAAGTAGCTTGCAGTGGAGGATATGGCTGGAGTAAGGAGAGGTGCAGCCCGAGACCTAAGTGGTCTAGGTAGTACCTGAAACTTCACCAATAAATTGGCAATTAAGTGTTTGACAGTAAATGATAAAAGCCAGTGTTTTAGAGGAGCAAAAGCTCAGTGCTATTTGACCCAGCCCCGTGGAAGCTGGATGAGCCCTTGTGCAGCCACTGCCCATCACGGGGACCACTAGGAGCTAAAGGAACTTCTCTTGGACTGTCTCCTTCTCTCCTCAAACCTGTCATGCCCGATTCTCAAGACACCTTGTTATGTGGACCCTCCAGTTTGGGCTGCTCTGAGCTGTACTAGCAGCCCTGAGAGGGCCACAGCCATCCTCCTGCAACGAGCAACCGTGTCAGGTCTTAGGGAAGACCCCTGCCCTGTGGTGACGCCTTTGCTCTGTGGAGCGAAACCTGGTGGCTTGTCACAAGAAAAAAAAACATACAATGCCTCTTTGTCTTTTAAATAATATATATATTAATTAAGAAGCTTTTGGTAATGAAATCACTGTCCCCATCTTTTTCCCATAAAGCAGCTCTCTGTGCCTTCCCCCCCACCTGGCAGAGCTCCCCAACTTGGACCGTGCTTAATTTCCCAGGGAACCTTTTGTACATGTCCTAATCACATGCATTAGTGGAAGAATGAAAACTGCTGTTAGCCTGTTTCAGGGGCTGTTGGCGTCCAGAGCAAACTCCCCAGCCTGCTGCAGAATAAACAGGGCCCTCAGTAACCCTGATGTGATTCTCTGGCTAGTCAGTGGGATTTCACCTCAACAGGACCATTCCCATGCTATCTCCCAGCCATGTTTACATTAAGTGACTGTCCCTCCAGCCCCCTCCTCCCTCCTCAGAGAATCTTATTCACTCGTCAGGCTTTTCACTTGGAACCATTCAACCTTGCTGCTTTGATTTTGTAACAGGACAAACTCCAAGTCCTAGCAGGATAAACAAGATTGCATGGCTAATGATTTGTGAGCTTAGCCTGAATGCAATTTACTGCAGAAATTCCAGCCTATGAGACTTTGTGACCTGCTAATAAAGCACTTTTGGCAGAGGCTGTACAAATACAAAGGATTTCATAGCCTCTGATTCCGGGTTCATATCACTCTCCCAAATTGCAGAAACGCTCGTTTAATGTACAGCTTAAAAATATAGTGACAACTGTTGGAACGAGGCAAGGTTTCACTTATGTGGTGTTAGGGATGCTCGTTTCTTTATTTTACAAATTGTCTGCTTGTAGCCAGAGTACAAAGGTCCCTCACAAGTAAAATGTGATCCTGTCCTTATCAAGCAGTAAGTAATAATAACCATCCTTACACAGCAATGCCGGGCTAATCAATGCTAGGAACCGTGACTCAGCTTCACCTCAGTTTGGCTCCCTGGGCAGGGAACACGGGGCAACAGTGCAGTGTGTCACATGAAGGTAATCTGCTGGGGCAATCCGTTGGATTAGGCATTTCCTCAAGAGTCTGGGTTTGTAACTGTGGCTCTTTCCCTTTGCATCTGACCTTGGGCACGTCAGTATGCTTGGAAAGAGGAGATAATTATTCTTCTTAGTGAAAAGAAATGCATTGAGAGTCTCATAGTCGGTATTTTAAGTTGTTTTTCAGACCCGAACCATGGTCAGGGTCTGGGCAGCCTGATGCTGAGGTACCTGTACAGTGGTCCCTCTCCTGACTTTCTTGTCTGGTAAAGTTCCTATAGGCGCCAGGAGAAAAAAGCAGACCTACAGCCAAACACTGAAAGTCATCAGCCTGTCTTCTCTGCATCTTTACACTGCTGAAAATCTGAGGGTTGACCTGGGATCACGGCTTTGTTTATTTGCCGAGATTCAGAGGCCAGCTTCATTTTATTGATTGCAGAGAGTCTCTCCTCTCATTCATGGATGCTGTCCACTCCCAGATTTTCTGATGGGCTGATGAGGAAATGTCTGGTTATCCATTTCTTTGTCAGAGTCAGAAACCTCTTCCAAACACAGCATTAGCTGACACAGGCAGACTGCTAGCTAGACAAACACTGGTCTGCATGTCGCGTTCGAGTAAATACCTGCATTTGATTCCAAAGGGCTCCATTGATTAAACCCGGCTCCCCCCGCAGACCCGGGGAACAATCGTCACAATAGGACACTGAGCCATTAAACATTGCTACACAAAAATGCTGCTGGATCCTTTCATGTTTGTTGCTGTTCTTATTATTGTTGAGATCTGGAAAATTACCCATCAATCACTCCTTAAGCTGCTCATGGAAGTTTTGCTGAACGCAGGGTCTGAGTTTGCTGCCGAATTCGTTAATACTTGCTCCTGAAAAAGAAATAAAGCCACGGGAAGCCTATTGCACTTCCATTAGGTTGTCTCAATAGCTGTTATTTCCAGCCTGTTTCAAATGCACTGATACTGGTGGATGAGATAAGACACATGATTTTGGATTCTTTATTATAACATTTCCTACAGATGTCATTTTTTCAGCCCTTTGGGTAGATTTGCGTGATGTCCATATTAGCCTTTTAGCAAATGTAGCATATAGCAAATACCTCTATAAAAGCCTAAGAAGAGAGGGCAGGTTGGATCAGACCAGGGCTTCATCTAACCCAGAATCTTCTCTCCAGCAGTGTTTCAGGGTGGATGTAACGTATAGAGAAAAGTATATGAACCCTCTGAACAGCCAATGATACCTCCTTGGTGTATTCTTTTAGCCTCAGGCAATTTGTGGCCTAAGCATAAATCCACTGTAGTTGAGATGGTTTTGGTCTATAAAATTGAAAACCAGAATAAAGTAGAAAGACATCCATCCTTGGAGTAATAGGATTATTAAAGCTTTTATTTAGCCTGTGGCATGCATAGTGTATAACACCTGTGGAAAAGTAGTCAGGGACTACCCAGCAAACAAAATGCCTTTGGGATAAGGCAGTCAGCTTAGGACTCGGACCTAAAGCACTGGAGTGCTCCCCTTTTAGGACTCTGTCTTGCAGTGGGTGGCAGGTAAGGTCATGATTGGGAATGACATGTAATATTAAAGGAGACTCTACCTGCTAATTGCAGAATGATAAAGTGGGACTGCAGTCCCTGCTGGCGTACAAAACCCAGGGAGGCTACTCCAGAGAGCCAGGGAAAGGAGGGTTTGGCCACACAAGGAGGACAGCCGTGCTCGGGAGAGGATAAGGACAAGCAGGAACAAAGACATATGAAAGTGGTTTGAAGGCTGAAGAGAATAGGGCGGGAGAGCTGGCATTCATTTTCCTGGGCAGTTTTGTGCACATGGCTCTTCCACCTCCAGCATTCAGGATGAGCTGAATAGCACTGGAGTGGCTGAACGGTTACATCCGGAGATGGAAAAAGCCCTGCAGTTGTTGGAGTTTGGATCAAAGGGAGACGTTTGCTTTTGAGTCTTGAGATTTGATTTTCTCAGTTCTGAGCTAGATCCCAAAGCAGAAGCTGCTTATTTCCTTGTTTAGATGTGGCCAAAAACTTATAATAACAGCCACTCCTGCAAGAGTTTGACGTACGATATTGTGGGACTTACGAGAGCAGTGACTCGTGAGACTCTCATCATTTTGTGGAAGGATCTCTGAGATCAACTTCTATGATAATAACAGTGTTGAGTCTGAACCTGAATTTTAGGCTAGATTTAGTTCCAGATCTTTCAGTCATTCTAAAATTAGCTTCCCTTTTCAGCTCACACGTACGTAGAGGGAGGAAAGCGGAGGAATAAAAAGCCATCATAAAATGTTTGCTAATGAGGGGAATGAAGCACCTGTGATCTCACACGTATTATTTCTATTTTCAAAGACGAATGCAAAGTCCATTGGGTGGAATTTAAACCGCTGTCGCTGAGCTAACTGTAGGAACACGGCGTTACTATGGAAAATTCCTGATTAAAGTCTGCAAAGAATTTCCTATGCAGAGGCTGTTTATTAATAGGTACCTCAGCCTCGCATCTGACATTGACAATTCTGCCCTTTAAGCGCATCATTTTGCAAGCAGCGTGATAAAATGCCACACTACTTTTTTTTTTGTATGAAGAGAGAGCCTGTCCCAGCCCTCCCCCTCAGACCTCAGCCAGCTGTAACCGCTACAGTTTGCTTTGCTAAGCACAGGAACAAAAACTGCAACCATGAAATTATTTTAACAAGACCATAAAAAAAAAAAAAAAGAAAAAAAGACAAAAAAAACAACAATTTGCCCAAGTGATGCTTGGAAAAAAAATAAACTCCTCTCTCTAAACTAATTAAACTGTACTATGTGTCCTTGTGCAGTTCCTGGCGTTTTTCTGGTTCACTCAGTTTCAATAGATGCACAAGGACCGGAGCCAGAGCTCCTGAGTGACTAGTTCAGAACAAAAGCAGGTCTCCTGAGTATTCTTGAGCAGCCAGCAAATTGAGGGAAAGTTATTTTGGGTTAATCAATGTACTTCAGTTGCAATCACATTTAGCTTCTAACAGAGGAGCCTGCAAACAAGGAATTACTGTTCTGAGCTCAGCTATGGATGGGACTGGAAAGTGTTACTGGCTAGACTGTGCTCTTCTCAATGCCTTTTTTTTTTTTTTTCTCCTCCTTTTTTCTTTTGAGCCCTGAATTTGGTTTGGCAGTTTTACGTGTCCTCTCCATTTGCATTTCCCCCCCTGCTTATTTATTTATTTCTTATTGGCACCGGGAGCATGGGAAATTATTGGCAGTTGCTTAAAAGTCCCCGCAGGGGAGAATTCTTACCATGTTCTAGCCAGGCCAACCGTATGGAGCTAGAGCAATTGTGATCAGTGCTCAGCTTCCCGGCAGTAAAGCCCTGATTTATGCAGGTTTATGTTTATGAGGGCTGGCAGTGCAAACCGCTGAGGTGTGGCGAAGCAGGGGGATGGGTTCCTCCAGCATCCTGGAGGACAGGCAGGATGCAGTAGAAGTTTTTTGGCTCAGACTCCCAGGTGAGTTTAACAGCCTATACTTAAGTGTGTAAATATTAAATGAATTCTTCTGCACCAGTTTTGGGGTATCGGTGCCACCGCAGTGACTAGACCAGCCCCACCGAGGCTTTCTGGCCCCGGGACCAGAAGCTTTCATAGGTATTTACAGCCCTGAAAGCCATCGTCTGTTAAATGGACTCCTAAATTATTGCTCCTGCTGCTGCAGTGTTTTATTCATTCAGCCACTCCTTGCCATTCATGTATGTGCTGTTACGCTACAAAAATGCCAGGAGTCCGGGCACTCAGGCTGTGCTGGAAGAACCAGTTCAATAGATCCATATCTATCGGTTCAAGCAGAGCCGTTGCTCTCAGTGCAATCCCCCCATCCAAATCCTCTGTCCTTTTGGATTGCAGAGTCTCCTACCCCCAGTGAGGATCCTGCCTGTTCACACGCCAGTAAGCTCCCTCAACACCGATGTTTCCTTCACCCTTTCAGAACTTGGTTGGTTAAAAGGTTGACATGTGCAGACCCCACTGAATTCATGCAAGAGTTTGGGGTTTGTGAAGAACAGCCAAAAGGCCTGTGTGTTACCTAAGCTCTTGCAGTTAAAGGTTTACCTGGACAGACAAAAATGCAGGCAGCTTCCCAGAAAAATTCGGATGTTTTACATCCCATCTGTCCTCCTGCTAAGATACATACCAGTACGTTTTCACTTCACGAGGTTGCTCTTCAGGTCAACAGAATATTGTTACTGGGGAGCCTCCTTGAATTAAAACATGTTTGCTTCCCGGTTTGCACAAGCCTGAGCCCTCGTGCAGTGTTATTGTGCAACACAGTGTTCAGACACCTGGCTGTGCCTCCTTCCCCACCTGTGCCTGCCCAAACAGGTCAGTGGGCTGTCTAGCAATGGTCCGGCTCTCTCTGAATGGACGAGGTGGGCCTAAACCATGATTTCACCTCCAGAAACCAATGATCTATGGATCTAAATCCCATTTTGCAGCTTTATGTACCAGGGTGACATAAGCGCAGCGTGTGGAGTCCCATTGCCCACCGGCCTGATTGGGTCCCCCATCAGGCATGTGGTCCTACAGAAGGCCTTTAATCTCACTGCAGTCAGGTTTAAGTGATGTACTGTATCACAAGCAGCGCTCAGCCCTAGGACAGTTAAACCTCAAAATCTGTGCATTGAGGCTCACAGTGTCACAGAGGTAAGCGAACACGAGCACATCCAGATCTATAAACGCTGCTTTTGTTGTCGCTCGTACTCTAAGGATGGGTAGGAACTTCTGTGGGTGAGACCTTCTGTTTCAGAGACTTACAGTCCATCTGCTCTGGAATTACATGTGAACATTTTCTAGTTCAGCTCCTTCTGTTAATTTTTGTTTTGAGGGGCTGTTTAAAAATGTCTTTATCTGGGTTTGCTTGTGCCATGCTTGCAGGATTCTTGGGTGGAAGCCATGTCTTGGAATCCCATAACTTTCTCGGGCATGTTTTTCAGTGCTTACTGTGCTCTGCAAGGGTTGTCTCTGGTGCCGTTATTTTTTTGGGCTTTGAAATAATTAATTATTTTTATCTCTTTTCTGTCCTGTCCTTTCCCTTTAGTATTTCTTCTTAAAGCAGTTTTCTTTTAGCTTCCTTAATTAAATATATATTCAGATGTCCTGCTTTCTGGAGTTGCATCTGAACCAAGATTGTAGACCTGAGTGCTAAGCGTCAGGGCGAGACAAAACACTACTTTGTCTTTGGCATTCACATTTTGTGAGCCTGTTTTGTTGAGACCACATCAAAATGCGAAACAGAGATCTGGACCTGTAAGTGTGAAAACTTGCTTACTTAATTGCAGGTGGTTTTGAAGGGCTGTTTATAAACACTTGAAAACTGAGTGTTTTAAGAGTTGCTCTGATTTATTGTGCCAAGTAACAGTTAAAAGTTTGAAAAGTCTCAGTGATTGAGAGAAATGAAGGGTTTTGGCATGGAGATCAAGCTTTAGTACCTCTAGGCAATTGTGTAAGACCAAATCTGTTTGGCCTGAAGTTCACCCCCTTGGTTTTGGGGTTTTACACTACTCACACTGAAACACTTGCTTCTGCCAAAGCAGCATCAAGCCTTGCACATTTAACGCCCTTCACGAGGTGTCAACCACAACAGCCCATACCTTTAACGCAGCAGGAAATTTGCATAGCCAGCCCCAAATACTCTACGCACAGCTTTGAGAGCACGAAAACTGAAGAGTCTAATTTGAACTGGGAGATGAGAGGAATTGACTACAGAGAGCGATGGCGTGTGCTCAAATGCTGCTTCTTAAGCCAGGGCACGTCGTGCTGGTGGGGGCAAGAAGTGTTGGTGTCAGGCTGGACTCTGCCCCCAGCTCTGCCAGTGAATCGCTGGGTGACCGAGGGAGAAGTCACTTCACCTCTTTGAGCTACAGCTTTTCTATCCGTAATGTGCTAGTGTGAACCTTAAATAATCAATGCCAACAAAGCTCTCCAACAGCCTCAATGAAAAAGTGAAGTGTTATCGCTGCTGTGCCAGAGCGGTGCAGGGATTTAGTGCCTGGTCCAGGAGGCAGGAATAGCGGGCGGAGGTGTCTGTCCTGCCCGTGACCTTGCAGTTTCTCACTTTTGGCAATTTAGGTCAGGTGTCTCTTTTCCTCCTCTTCCCATTATCTTCACACAGTTGTCCGTGAGCCTTACTACAATGGGCATTTATTTTATTCCAGTAAGTAGCTCTAATTAAATTAAGCTGCTTCTATGACCAACAGGTCAAATTTCTCAACTACAATTGACATTTACATTCTTATTGTGTCTTCCTTATTGGATTAAGTCTTGATCAAGGAAAATCATTTACTGGGGCAGCATCCACAGAGGGACAAAACAACATTCTGTAGCCTGTTCGCTGCCTGTGTGGTTAGAGAGACACCGCAAACTGTAGGGTGACACAGGGCTGTTTTCTACAGCTGTTTGCCAACTTCCTGGCCGGTGGTCAACAACAATTTTTCTTGACTGAAAGCTGTTAGCATTCAGGTATATTTATTTATAGGCTTGTATGTTCTGACTGCTGTCATGGATGTTTATGATTTTAGCTCCTCTGTGCTCTCCAAGAATGTCCTATTTTGTTGGCAGTTTTCAGAGAGGCCAAGGGGAGCCCATGTCTTGACAATAAATTCTCTTCACAAACTGGGAGGGACTTGCAAGGTCAGAGCTGAAATGCAGATTGTGTATATTGTATTATGTTTGGGGTTTCTTTTATGTGTAATACTTATATATATATTCTGAGTGTTGAAAAATCAAGAGTTGGTTCTGCAGCCCTCAGCTTCTCTCTGCAAAAAAGAAAGACTTCTGGTTAAAAAATGCCATGAGCTCTTGCTTGTCTCTCTTTCTTTTTTTTTTTTTTTTTTCTTTAATAGGGATGTTTGGGCTGAGTTTAAAAAAGAAATTATTTAACTTCTGATTTATGAGGCTTAAGGGTCATGTTTTTAAGCTTTTCTTTGCAGTCATGAGACCTAGGAAAAAATGAAAGCTAAGACTTTCAGTTAATGAGAAGAGTCCAGGAGTTTAGACTTCATGAAAAATACCAAATTCCACAAGGCTTGCAGGAAAATTGCTGGTGTTGTCAACCCCGGCCATCCCCTGGGGAGGGTTGTTAGGAAACACTGCCTGGGCTTCTACTCCTAATAAGTGAGGATCTTTTAGGGGAACAAAGAGAGCTGGCTTCCGAGCTCCCAGGGCAGCAGTACGCCCCAAACCTTTCTGGCTCTCTGGAATTGAGGTTGTGTTACTCACTGCGGCGTTATAATCCCATCCCGGGGAGAGCACAGGTTCTCAACCAGGTTAGAGGCTGGCACGGGGCCAGAGGCAGACCTTTCTGATACCGAGGGAGGAATTCAAAGCTCTTGGGGCCCCGGTTGTGCACATCCCTTGCCTGACGAGGTGTTTATCCGTCGGTCTCTACAACTCCCTGAAAGGTGGGTGTAGAGAGATGGGGATCGGTCTCTTTTCTCAAGTCACAGGCGACAGGACAAGAGGAAATGGCCTCAAGTTGCGCCAGGGGAGGTTCAGGCTGGATATTAGGAAAAATTTTTTCACTGAAAGGGTTATCAGACATTGGAATGGGCTGCCCAGGGAGGTGGTTGAGGCACCATCCCTGGAGGTGTTCAAAAGACGGGTTGATGTCGTGCTGGGAGGTATGGTTTAGTGATGATGCTCCTTGTTTGTTGTGTGGGTGTCTATTTTTGTCAGTTAGGTTGACGGTTGGACAAGATGATCTTTAAGGTCCCTTCCAACCTAGAAGATTCTGTGATTCTGTCTCCCCCAAGCCTTCTCCATCCCCTCCGTCTCTGTGGCAGGACACAGGGTGGGTGCCCCAGCCGCAGCCCCCCAAGCCCGTTTCCCGCCTGGCACCCCAGATACCGCTTTTGCTCCTTCACCAAAAACTTTTCTGACCACGATCAGAGTTCAGTATCAGTTCTCCCAAACAGAGCCAGGAAGTAACTCCAAGCGGATGAACACCTGCACCCCCAAAGGCACCACCGCCCCCACCACCGCTCCAGGGCTGAAGCAGCACCCGGTGGCAGGGATGCTGATGTGACAAACGATGTCTGCGCAGGCAGCTCTTCATTTCTATGGTAACGCTGTTCTTCCTCCTGTTTATGTTCATCCGCATGTGCACACACAAGTCTGGGTTGTTTATCCCCATCCACGCCGACAATTACCCCATTCTCAGCCCTTCACCAGTTTGTCCACAGAATTCAAAGTGTCCCTTCTCTTGCCACGTTTTAAAGTCCTGTAACAAAGAGGAAACATGAACACTTGGGCCATGGGATTTCTCTGAATTATTAATTGTGGGAACAAAGGGGCAGGAGGTTTCCTCTCCAGGAGCAGGGCCAGCGGAGCCCAGCTTCTTGGGACTACGCGGGAGGAAAAGGTGATGGCTCTGCTACTAATGGACTGGTTTAGCCAGCTTTTGATTGTTTTGGATACACTCAGGGATGCTGCAATGACTCAGACAAAATTGCTGCTTTGTCTGAGAGACACGTTTACTTCTCAGGGTAATGAGTTGATCTCCGCTCTGATTAGATTTCACTGCAGTACTCGTTACCAGTGGGTGTTGGCAGGAATGGGAGTGGTGGAAGGTTTAACTCAAAGGAGAGAACAGAGAGGAACCTGCTCTGCAAAGGGATATTTCCAAAAAAAAAAAAAAAAGCATTAATTGCAGCATAAGCTGATCATACATAATAGCAACCTCTTTCCACCTTTGCTCAGGCAGCTTCTTCAGCTTGAAGCAGGCTGATCTCTGGCAGCTCTGGAGACCAGCAGGAAGCAAAGGTGATTTACAGCCCTACAGACACCTCCTTCTGCCCTCCCACTCTGGCTGCAGACACATGGGTCTTACTGGGGGGGTGAAATTCCCGGTGTAGAAGGTGCAGAGAGGCTCTTCCCAAGGCTCACACCCTGCGTGGGGTGCCTGCCTGCCTCCGAGTGAGGGCTCGCTGGCACGAAAAAACTCGGGAAGCTTGAGATGGGGTCAAGTTGAAGCACATCCAGCTGCAGGCTGGGAGAGGAGCCCGGCGGAGCTCACCCGGAGCTCCAGCCGCCGAAAGCCCCGGTGAATGTCACCTCCACTCTGTATTCATCTTAAATATTATGATTCATTACAGTACATGGGAGAACTTTGTCTCAGGCAAACATGACATAAGAGTACAGCCGGGTGAATAATACCAGTGACATTTTCTACAGCAATTAATTAAAACTGAAATTCCAGTTTGATCTAGCCCTCTTCAAAGGCCTTCTTCAGGCATTCCCACACAGCTAAGTAGTCCTCGCAGCGGTACGGGTGGAAATACTGAGCTCACGTACACAAGTGCTTGTGGAGAAGCAAACTTTATATGGGCTTATGGTGGGAAAACTCCCCAGCTGTTTTATTTCTCACATTACAGAGCAGGAATGAATTCCAGCTGGATACCTGAATATCAAATAATGATCAGAGGGTAAAAAATAAATAGCTTGTCAAATTATTTTGAATAATAGTAAAAAAAGGTTCCCACTCATGGTCTGTTTTGAACAGAGGGAGAAAAGAGCTTTTCTTGCCAAGGTCTCTCACAGCCCATGTGTGAGAGGCCAGCACTTCTGCGGGGTGCTCATAGATGGGTTTGCCAGCTCAGGGGGAAACCACAACAGCCTGATCAGACCCTAGCATCGGGGTCTGAATTGTTGGTCACTGCCAACTCCTACATGACACCCAAATCAACCCCTGCTTGGCCTACACGTGTTGCAAGTTCCTCTCCCCTCCTCTGAGCCCTTCACACCATCGCTGGGTTGCTCCCCCTTTCCTGCCCCTGTGCTTGCCAGGCTGCAACTCCCCACTTCGGGCAGAGAGGCAGAAAACAGGAGAGAAGCTGAGCTCCATCCTCTGCTGTGGTGATGGCCATCTCTGCCAAGGGGTCCCTCTGGTCCTGCCTCAAGGCTCTCGTTTGGAGCCATGGTCTATTCTAGCAGCAGCGTAACCACACAGGCGCACAGCGCTCCTGCCATCTGTCCCAAACTCGCTTGATAAATAATTGATGGCAAATGCTTTGCAAAGCAGCCTTGTGCCTCTGGTAGCTCCTCACCCCGGCAGACATCTCTGAAAACAGTCCTCTTTCCATCCCTCCCAGAAAATGTCTGGTGACAGCACTCTGTCTTCTCTTAGCCTTCATCAAACTTGGTCAAGGAGGTCAGTGTCTCGTTGCTTCACTCACCATCAATGGCCAGGTCAGCTCTCCACTTCTGTGTCAGTATAATACTTTCCACACTGACCTCTGCAGCCTCTGAGAGGTCAGGTCTCAGCATGAGTCACACAGTGCTAGCTGCTGCCATCACTTCGGGATGGAAACGATACTCAGTCTCTTGAGCTTTCTGAGATGCATGTTATTTCTGTCTCAAAACCTGCAAGATATGGGGTCTGTTTTGAGGCTTATCACTCAGGCTGGAGCATCTCTCACTGTGCTGTCCGCCCTGGGCTGCCCCTTCTTCGGGGTATCCCAGAGAAATGGTTGTCTTCTGTGTCCTATCTGTCATGTCTACTAGGCTGTAGAAAGCTTAGATCCCTTCTCTGGTTTTCTACCCTATGCTCTCATCTTTTTTCCTAGACCCTCTCTTGGGCTGGTGGGTACCTTGAAGGCTGCCCTTTCCCCTTCCACATCCTTCCTCAAAATGCTCCTCAGCCCAGAAGTACACCGAAAACCTCAGCAGTGGTTTAGCAGCTGGCATGCTCTCCAGATACCAGGCTTGTTTCCACGTGGTCTTTGCAGGGAGCGGGGTGAGAGGGTTTGCCTCCAACCCAGCTGTTCCTTCTGGCAAGAACATAGGTTTGGAAAAAAAAAAATTACAATACCTGAAAACCTATTTTGGTTTAATTTTGAAAAAAGCACAGAAATGTATGTCCAGACCATTTCACTTGACATTTCAAACAAGGCTTTTTTTTTTTTTTTTAGTACACCGAAAACCTCAGCAGTGGTTTAGCAGCTGGCATGCTCTCCAGATACCAGGCTTGTTTCCACGTGGTCTTTGCAGGGAGCGGGGTGAGAGGGTTTGCCTCCAACCCAGCTGTTCCTTCTGGCAAGAACATAGGTTTGGAAAAAAAAAAATTACAATACCTGAAAACCTATTTTGGTTTAATTTTGAAAAAAGCACAGAAATGTATGTCCAGACCATTTCACTTGACATTTCAAACAAGGCTTTTTTTTTTTTTTTTTAATCCTTGTTTTGATTCAGGCTGACTCTTTATTTAAAAATGTTCTGGAGTTTGGTTAATATGAAGTCCAGCAAGAAACATTTTTGTCCAGTGCCAAGCTGCCTCTTTTTAACTTCTAAAATCTCAGACAAACAAAATCACTCATTCATGTTTACAGAATTGTCAGCAAACTCAAACCTTGTTTGCCCTCATGCTGCCTTGCCTGGTCAGTCTGTACCCACTTGTTCCTCTCATTCGTACCTCCCCACGTTTTTGTTGGAACGTGCTGATGCACCACTTACTGCAACGGAGCCTCTTTCATTACCGAGGCCCTTTGGGCACTGTTGTATTACAATAACAATATTAAATGGTTTGATCCACTTCCCTCTGAAGTCAGTAGATGTCCAGCGTGGGGTTTCTTTCCCTTTCAAGTCACGTGGTAAAAGATCTCAGAAATCCTGCCTTTACTGTGGCTTTTCTGCACCTGTGCTTACCCAGCGCTTCAGCACAGAGCTGCTACCGGAGAGATGGATGCTGACCAGGGAAAGGGCCCAGTGCCAACCTGTCAGATGGAAATGGTTTCCAGTAATTCTCCAGAGGGTATTTTCTGGGAGGATGCAGTTGTTTGCATGGTGGTACACTCATTTCAGCCTGTATCTGGAATAGCACATCACCATAGCAAACCCTGCTACTGGCTCCTCGGCGCCAAAGGGAATTTCTTCTTTAGCACTTATTTAAGAGTGCATCCAGAAAGCTAGGGCTCTGAAACCCAGTGAAAAAGGAAACAAGAAGTTTTACTAGGATCAGGGCAGCTGAGATGATCCCTTTCTATCACAAGTCAGGGTGTTCCCCCGAGCTGGTACTGCTGTGCCTGGGTGAGCTGTGAGCCTGAGACGGGAGAAGGGTGCTGTGCCTTGGGCTGAGGGCATGTTTCTCACGGTCGGCAAAGCCTGTCCTCCCTCTCCCCCTCTCTCTGCGTGTTCTCCCTCAGCAGTGACAAACCCAACCGCCAGCGCTTCCCAAGCGAGTTCTGTGTGCGAGCACAGGGGATGTGTTTATTCGCCTGCAGAGTAACAAATCTGAGACTTAATCAGGCTTCTGTTTCATTCATTGCCTGAGGAAACCTGCAAACCTTAAATAGCTTTTTCTGGTCTTATTCTTTACATTCTAGAGGGGATTTTTACAAATCGCTAAGCATTTTGCTTTGGTGGGCAGGCTAGTTCATGTTTGCAGTATTACCGGCTACTGCTGTTATGGCAAAGGATCAATAGCATTTTCCACTGTGAACGTGCCTCCCCTCTTTCTTCCCCAGCCCCCCCCAGCCTTTTTGACTTTGTGGACTTTAGCTGCAAGGCAAGTGGTTCCCGTCACTTTGGGAAGCAGCGTCTTCTCACACATAGAAAATTAGTTTAGCTTGGGATTTTCAGTGCAGCCTAAGATGTGTAGGTGCACAAACCCTAAAATTAGATTAATCTAAATCCCAAAGCAGCTTTGAAAAATCTCTGTCGAGGTTCCTTTTATCACTAAGGGACTTAGAAGCAAAATAAGCTGGGGATGACTTCAGATGCACGATTTAATGTCTAGAATATTTTAGTTCCTTGGGTTTTATGCATTTTGGTGGAGTGGATGGATGCCACAGTAACAACTGGGTTACTCAGTCAGCCAAGACAGCTGACAACAGGGTTCAGACCTATGCTGATGTTTGGACAGCAGTGTGACAATTTGGTGCCACTCAAGTTGATGTTAAGGCCTGGGTGTAAAGAAAGCAAAACTGGGGAAGAGCAGGCAAAGTGTATCACCTGATTCTCTTTCACATTACCACATCCACAGATGGACAGGAGCCGTGTCAGAAGCTGTTACTGCCCCTCTTCTGCTGCACACAGATATGAGCAGGTCAGAGCTCTGCTGGGCTGGGGCAGAGCAGGGTGCTCTTAGAATCACAGAATGGTTTGGGTTGGAAGGAACCTTAAAGATCATCGAGTTCCAACCCCCCTGCCATGGGCAGGGACACCTCCCACTAGACCAGGTTGCTCAAAGCCCCATCCAACCTGGCCTTGAACACCTCCAGGGATGAGGTATCCGCAACTTCCCTGGGCAACCTGTTCCCCAGAGTCTTCTCTTCTCCAGGCTGAGCAACCCCAGCTCTCTCAGCCTGTCCTCATAGCAGAGGTGCTCCAGCCCTCGGCTCATCTTCGTGCCCCTCTTGAGGGCAGCCAAATCGGATGCAGAAGTGCAAAGCAGCAGATGTTCTAGGCAAGGACTAAAGCATAAAAGCCTATTACGTGGATACGGCCGGAGGCAGGTGAGGGAGAGCATTACTTTCCCTGGCAGGAGTGTTTTGACAGCTGTGGGAGCGGGGAACTGGAAGAGCAGGTAGAGCCATGTAGGAGCTCAGGCTTGGAGCAGTGGTACTTTGGCAGGGCTGAGCCAGCCCCTGCTGCCAGCAGTTCTGTGTTTCGCTGCCCAAAACTTCCTACCCAGCCCCCCGTCCTCACCCCACATCTTCCACCTTCTTGTCCGTAAGCACTGCACGCGAAGGGCATGGATGCGAGGGCGTAATCAGCGGGAGGCTGTGGAGCAACAGGAGGAACAGCCTGAATGGCTTTGAGCAGGTAATACCGGAGGCATTATGGCAGAAAGGAGAAGTTTGCTACAGGCAAGTCACAAGGCAATTTGTGTTTGGGTTAGTTATCTCAGTGTGGGAATAGAGGAAAGGCTAAAATTGAACACACAGCAGAAGAAATGACAAGGCTTTGGCATAGTGTTGAGTCAAAGGCTGAGTCAAGGAGGAAGCCGAGGCTCAGACTGGTAGAGAAGGGATGTTAGTATTTTCTGCGTAAGAAAATGCGAGAAGGGAAGGTTTAGGGGAAAAGATTGAACACACTTGGTTCCATGGCATATGAGGACAGTTGTTGTGTGCTATGACTGTGTGCTACCCAGCGAGGTGAGCCCTGGGCTGTCCTGTGTTGTTATTGAGATGGGTAAAAACCACCGCTGTCCTAACGTGGAGCCTAGGGCTCAAAAGAGAGAGACAAACCCAGAATCTCACCACTGAGCATCTCCAAACCCAGTCACTCACAAAGAGCTTTCCGAGTTGCTCAGAAAGTTATTCCCAGAGGCAATATTCCCCAGGGGACTGTGGGACTGTCACAACACACGCACTCATTCACCGAACTCACTTGCACTAATAGCAGGTGAGGAATGCACAGAGTAAAGGTTTCTTCTGACAATAACTGAGAAAAGATGAGTTGTTTCACTGGGGATCTGCAGTTTTTCACCCAAATCAACAAAACCGACAACAGGACCTGAATCAGGACCGTCCTGTTTTGGAAGATGGGCCCTGGGAACAGGAACAGGTACATAACCAAACTGGAAATCATTACAGTACGGGCTTGCATGTGTACAGTTAAAGAAGGCATTCAGGTCAGCCTCCACCCAGGAGGGATCCAAGCACACTCTGTACTGGGAAGGGAAAAGTCTGAGCCAACTATGTAATCATTCTCCACCTTATCATTGCCCCAACATGACTAACGAGCGAGGGACAGTCTGGAGGGAATGAGGAGCATGGAAGCAGCAGCAAAAACAAAGTAGGTGTTTGCAACACCTCTTGTTCTGAACAAGTGCACTGAAATTATACAGCAATCCTTCCTGCAAAGCGGAGGAAATGGCTCTAGATTAGGTGTTAGATATTTTCTTAATTTATCCCCCAAATTAGCAGTTGTTTTTTTCCAATGGGAAACGGAGGGGTGGGGGAGGGAGGGAGGAAGAAGGGAGAGAGTGGAGGAGTTGTTATTTTATAATATTTCAGCTGTGATCTGATCTTCTTGTCTCAAGACTTCACTTCAAATTCTTGTGGCAGATCCTAGAAGTAAAAATGAGATTAGTTTTATAACCAGAGTTGCTGGTTATGTACATCATGTGCTTACTACACACACATGGCCCCGGTGCTTATTGCTTTGCAGACCAGGTCTGAACTGGGTGGGTTTGTGTGAGCATCTGCTGGGCAGGGACAGGCTATGACTGCCAGGCATCAGCGCTCCTCATCTTTCTTCTCAAGTGGTAGATCCCACAGGTCAGGGGTTGAAGATCCTCCTATCCACTTATTTATAAAGTGCCTTTTGACAGAGCTGTGAGTGAGGGAGAACTTGGCTGTATCGTCAGTGACCATAGCAAAAAAGCCCTTGCTTTCAGGAATGCTAAATTAACTGCAAAATAAATAAATAAAACGAAGAGCTCTCGTTGTTGTGCTGCAGGCATCATTTATTAGATGCTGCTCTACTGTGGAGTCCTTATCTCTCCCTCCAGATAGTGTAAATCAGAACTCCTGTTGCTGACACCCCAAGAGTGTTCTCATCTGTCAGAGATTTAGCTGCCCTTTTCTTGTATGTTTTCCTAGAGAGTGATTTTTTATTTTTACTTTAACCCTCAGCATACTCATCATTCATTGCTTACACACTCAGGAAATAAAGGGCCAAGGAGGGATGCTCCAAGGTCTTTTGTTGCTGTTGATGAACGTTTCTTTCTGTCCTTAGTGAGAAGATCTCTGTCAAAGGCAGATGCTTTAGCCATGCTAAATACGTGGTGCTTTATATGCAGTGTAAGAGTCAGGGCTCACAGACTGGTTTCTCCCTCTCTTCCCCATCCAGCTGCAGTAACCAGGCTTCGCCCCCCTGCACTGTGGCTTTCAATATTATTCTGTTAATGGACTTAATGATTTTTCCGCTTCTGAAACGTGAATCAAATATACAAATTACTCTTGAAGGTACCCGGGAAAAGCTGTGATTTTATTTAACTCCAGTGACTTCCCTCACTGAGAATCAGTGGTGCCTCAGCCAGAGGCAGGAGAAACAGATCCCGTGTGGAGGGGTGATCCATCTCAGCAGGCAGGAGATTTGGTGATTCATCACTGCTTTACCTCCTTTAAATACACTTTCCATTCATCCTGATGACTAACTGTGGAGAGGGGGCCAAAAAATCTACTTTTAGTTAGTGGCTCTCAGACTACAATAGGTCTCTAGAAAATAAATTGGCCTCTCTGTCCAGTGGATCCCTCCCTTATAGTAAGGGATGTTGTGCAAAGAAGTCCCTTATTTATAGAGCATGGGCTTTATGTAGTAACTTGCTTTTTGGTAATATTATTTAAATACTTGAGTGCATACATACTTTTATGACCTTTCTCATCCTTCTTCCCTTGTGTCTCTCGTCAGTGGGTTTCTTGGCCTCATTAAACTTTATGTCTTTCTCTAAATCACTCCATTGCTCTTCCCTCCCTCAGCCATCATGCTTATGTCATTCATAACTTATCTGTGAAAACTGTCAACAAGGAAACAGTTGCGTTTGAGGAAAAAAAATGATAGTGCCTTGTCTCCAGTAAGATTTGACGCTAACTATTTGGGTAAAAAAACCCAGATTTTGTTTGCAGCAAAGACTTGAGTTTAGTTTGATTTTTCCTTTCAGCAAAGGTCCTGAGTAAACTGAATGGCTGTTTATTTTAACCCATTTTTAATCTGTCTGTGACATAGAGATGTCCTCAGGTTGTACTGTCCAATCAGAAAAATAGAAAGAAACTTTATGAAGAACTCAAACAAATTAAAATAAGTGTAACACGTTGACAAACTATCTGAGTTGTGGTATAGACATTTAAAAGCGTAAACTGATTGTATGTTTTCAGGTTGGTGGTGAAGGACTATGAAAAATTACATGGCGTCTCGCTCTATTACAAGTGTTATGACAGCTAAATGACATGCGTGAAGACTAAAAGGAGGTTTGTTTGTATACATGGTACATACATGTATATATATATACACATCACTTTAAATATGAGTGGAAGTGTATATTGTATGTGGGTGCTATATACACTCCGGACTGAGATATTCTGCTCTGATCTTAGTGCAAAGGAACAGCGTCAAAAAATCTACTTTTCATTCTTGAATCTTTCAGAGACAGATTCAAACAGCTGGTTTGTGCCCAGAAAATAACAAGTCTCAGGAAACGGAGGGTCACCAAATCCAATTCCTTTTATGGTTATTTTGATTCAGCTGTATTTAGCTCTCAAAGTTTCTTAAAAATCCAAACAAAGCACCCATCATTTTAGAAGAACTTCAGAAAGCAGCTCTGAAGCCTCCTAGCAACAACTGCTTAATTATCTCTGCAGGTTGGTGTTCTTGTTTTAGGCGTCAGTAAAGCAATCTGTCACCAACCCAACACTCAGTGCCGTAATTCCTGGGCCGGTCTCTGGTGCTCAGCAGGAGTTGAACTGTTGCAACGCGTTTTGCACAGAGAGCAGAACCTTGGATGGATTTCAGCCCACAGCCTACAGTAGTAGTTGACTCTGGGACAAGCCACACACACCTCAGGAAAGCTGCCAGAAATAAGTCAAGTCTGCACAAGAAGAAATAAGCCGGTGGGTTTTTACTGGCCTGATAGGTCAAATGTACCACTTTTACTATTCTGAAGAACCATTTATTACGATGCCCAACCATAACAGCAGAAAGATGGCATATTATTTTGGGTGCTCGAAGGTGACCTGGGGACACTTGAATTGCTTTGCTACAGATTTATTGGGTGAGCCGTGTCCAAGTCAATTGGGTCGAGGTACTAAAAGTTGTTTCGATGCTTGAATACTGTTGATACCAAGACAAATTAGATTCCCAGTTCTCGTTTAGGTGCCCACCTGCTCTGCCTCCACTCCTACTTGTCAGATGTGTCCTGCTCCATTTCCTTGCTCATTTTTCATAGAGTGCCAGGGATAAAAGACTGTGAGGCACCTGCTTCAGTAGTAAACAGCCGTTTAGAAGATGTGTGTACTTCCCCTGGCAGGTCTAAATTGATACAGCAGGAGATCACAAAACCACAGGTTAAACTGGGCTGGCTTATAGTAGATTAGGATGTAGCTACTTTTCCTTTCTGATTTATTCTTGTGCTGTAGAATGTGGTTTTGGTTTTGATTTTTTTCCTTTAGAATGCCTATAATGCTATTATTAAAAGATTATTTTCAGAATGCAGATTAATTACATGCAGTGCAATTGGCGGGGGTATGGTGAGAACTTGAAAAACATCTCCGAGGCAGGCTTAGGGAATAGAGAATATACATACAAGTACCAGGACACCAACCTCAAGGATGGTGCAAGTACACTGCAAGAGAGGACCTGCCTTTACTATATAAAATTGTGTTGACACTGAAGCTCAGCAAAGGTATTTGTAAACCTGTCAGCATGGTTTGGCTCGTAAGATTAAATACTAGTTAGTGTGTCCTGCTGTCACCTTATCAAGCTTTGGCATTTACTGATAACGGTTGATTTCCATATGTTGTTGAACCGGCAATATTCTGCAGCTGAAAACATGGATAAAAGTGAAGGAATGATTCAGATGCAAGAAGTCAGCAGAGTCAGCTGTCTGTAATATAACCTGGAAACACAATACGGCTTAGAAATGGGCTTGTGTGGCCCGAAGGATATAGATAGAATCTTTTATCTCCGTCAGATATAGGCCAGAGCAGCAAAGTTCAGATCTAGTTTTGGATCACTGAACTAGTTCAATAATATCCAGCAGGAACCTGACCCCACCAGATATTCCGTCTGTTTTGAGGGTTTTGGAGATCTGCTTCTCTTGCACACTTCTATCCCCACGAGACCAAGTCACACCAGTGTAAAGTGTAGAACTGGGTCTGGATCTACCATCCACAGAACTGGGGGACACAAATCAGAAAACCATAGAGAACATCTCCTGCCTTTTTAGTAGGTGGAGTTTAGACTGTAGCAACGGAAGACTCAGATCTGTTACTGAAAGATTTAATTACTGTATTTATTTTTATTCCTAGTGGCTTTTAGGGCATCAATATGTTGTGGGGTATGGTACGAATACTGGGGAAGAAATGGTCTGAAGAAACCAGAAGGGAGAGAAGGGTTAGGATGAGTTGAAAGATCCTCCAAGGTGGAGAGGACGCCAAGGTATGCAGGATAGGTGATTAGTGTAAGGGAGCAACACATGAGACTGTGCTGGAGGACTCTTGAAATTCCAGATTCTAGGACTGCAGATGCTGGACGTTTCATGTTTCTGATGTTATTGGGTTTGTTGTTTTTTTTTCTCCTCTCCCTTCCCATGGCACGCCTTCCATTTGTTTTTTCCGAATTTCAACTGTAAACTTCAAATTCTCCTCCTCATCCTGCCTTTATCTTATTTACATCCAGGAGATTCTGTGCTTCTCTGAGGGCTGACATGCCCTGGCTTAAACTGGAGCTGCCCTGAGGATGATTTTATATTTAGTAGCTCCTTATGAGCTGCTCTCATTTGAAGCAGCCCAGACTGCCTGATACAATATTTACTGCGGAAATCTCTCTCCTGCCTCTCCCTATCGCAGTGTGATGATAAGGCTGAGCTTGAGAAGGGGCCAGGGCCTTACCCAAAGTGTGCCTGGGCAGCAGAGCCTGGTGGGGCACAGCTTCCAGCCCCTTTGTGCCATCAGGGTAACCCGCAAGATCTGTGGCGAGGGAAGAAATTCTGTCCCACAAAATCTGTTGCCAGGAGAGCAGAGCTATCAGCTTGTATCATTCAGAATATATCTGTATAAAAGGCCTAAACAAGTATAACCCATGATATTTTCCCATTGTGTGTTTTTGTGGGTGTTCTTCTGCATTCATTACAAGTTGGCCCCTTCTTAGAGCGGTGTATTGATTTCAAGGGCTTAAGAGAAAGGGTTCTTCTGCAGGAGAGATACAAATGCAAAAGCACCTGGTTTCTCCCATCCTTTGGGTGTCAGCTTTTTAACAGGGAGCTTTCGGGAATCCACTTCTCGGTTTTTATAGAAAGCTCCTGACTTTAGTGCCCAGATGCTCTGATCCGACCATTGCTCCCTGTGCCAAGTCCTTGTGATAGTGACGGGGTGAAGCTCTGACCTGAACCTTTCCTCTTTCCAATGGAAAAGTCAGCCGTGAAGGTTCACGGGACTGTGAGAGACCCACAGCTCTCCCTCCAGACGCCTCACTGGGCCCCAGTCTGCAGCAGACAGGCCGGTCCCTTTCACAACAGTCCCTATTTCAAGCCTGCGATGCTTCTGAGTATGACAGCGTGTGGGCGGGAAGCGGTGTGTCAGATGGAGCACTGCCTCAGCTCCCAGCTTCGGAGCCTGCAGAATAAAGAAATGGCACAACGTTGCCTCTGTGGAGAGGAGCCCTTCCTGGAACATTGGACTGAAGCGGCGATGTGGTAACACAGACTCTGGTCTCTCTAGATTGTGTTCCTGGAAAAGCCGTTCAATTATTGATAAGGGTCGCACTGACATCACCAAAAGGCAAGGAAGCTCTCGCTTGCTTTTAATAATTTCTTACTCAGCAGATTTTTCACTTCCAGCTCAGCAGAACTGGCATTTGCAGGCACATCAGCTAAAATACAATACGCCTGCTGAAAAGACAGAAAGGCGACTGCCCAGCTTTTTCATTTGTGAACTGGAAAGGAACAGAGAGCCGGCACCCCAGGTCGATTCTGCTCTGCAGAACGCAAACTGCCATTATGGAGTTGGCACGACCGGGTTTCCTTTCCTGCTGATAACGTTTGGTCCTTGTTCATTGTTCAGAGCTGCTCTCGAGTTCCTCCTCCCCCACTTATCACATATGCTGGAAAGGAGGATTTCCCAATAAAGGTAAAGAGAAGGGACTGGTACTAATGCTCCAGATCTAATTCAATTTAACAGGCACTACTCTAGCTAGTAGAGCTGCTGCCGATTTGCTCGATCTATAGTGCTGACAGCTTATGCAGGGAGGAGCATTAACCCCATCTGTTCTTGTATGAGGTTTAGTATTCCAAGAGAACTTTTTTAATTAGAGAGAAAGCTTTAAGCCTAAGTGTCCCTTTGAGACCTGGAACTGTCCTGGGTTTGTTTCTTTGAACGTGCCCCACGGAATCAACACCAAGTTGGAAGCAGTGTGAAGTTTTCGATGACCCTCATGAGATTCTGGCACTCTTAAACCTAAGCCCGTAGCGAGTTTGGACCAGAAGTTCAACTGCCACCTAAAATAAATGCATATGAAGAGTTCCTTTTTTAGCCTGCTTTATTGTTCGTCGACATTTCTGAGTCTCCTGGCGGTGGCTGCCATTCACGTAACTAATAGGATCGCCAGCTGCCCGTGAAGTAAGGAGGCTAATGATTGAAACTTATTAGAAAATGGAAGAGAGACTCTCACATCAGCAGATCTGAATGTCAGGCAGGGCTTCCCATCAGTCTCAAAACGTCAGACCTGTAGCTTCCCAGATGTTCCACACAGCGCTGCAAAATCAAGCCCATGCAGCAGTGTCACACCTGGGGAAGGGTCAGCCTGGTCATGGAGCTTCACTTCAGCACCTCCATTTTGCCTGAGGTCCCTGCAGCCTCAGAATCTGCCAAACCGACTGCCTTTTTTCCACTTCCACGCAGTTTTCACAGCAAGAGGTGGGTGCGTGTTTAAGGAACCTGTTTACTGTGCAAAGGTAAACAGTCAGGTTCCATTTTCACAATTAGCCCTGTGTTACAGGTGGATGCAAACATTGGGTTGCCAGCGCTACTGCGTCACAGATGCAAACAATTTCCATCAGGGTAAAAGCCCGGATGATACCACCATGGCAACCAATTTTAAATAGAAACAATAGGCCAGCTCCTTCGCTGAAATAAAGACACAGGACCTGAGGATCTGGTTCCATATTCGTACAACAGACAATGCAACTTTTGAGCATTCACATTTTATGTGTTTTTATTGCTTCGTTCCTCAGAGCATCTCAACATGCTGTTTGCAATTTATATGCAGTAAATATTAATGAATTGAAGGCATCTTTCTGTGGCTAGCAGCAGTCAGAAAACAGCATGGTGGATAAAGGAAGTTCTTGCCAACTTCATTATCTTTCCCCTTACAGAATCTTTAAGTCCCATGCAGAGAAGTCAGTCTTTTCCCTTGAAAATCTCCAAAAAATAAACAACAAATCATTAACGTTGAAAAGATGAAGTGCTGAATCATGCCTCCCACGCTTTAGAACTTGTGTTCCACTGAGTCTAATTATTTCACACTTGCTACATAAATCTTTGAGCAGTCTCTTCCAAGAATATTCACGGTCAGGGTTGGAAAGAAGGAAGTTCTGATGAAGAGTCTAACATGGGGACAAGAGTTCTGGTGAAACTCACTGGAACCTAATGTTGGCTCGTTTCACAGGAATGGGATTTTATTTGGCCCCAGCCAACCTCAAGCAAACTTGAAATTGCTGTGAGTACAGTGCAGTCAATGTGCAGCTGATTGAGCGTATGGAAACCGCAAGAAAACGTTGAACATATTTTTAAGCATTTTAACCAGGGTCTTTTGTGTATCTGAAATGGTGTGAAAATTTGTTAAGATCCCACCAGTTCTCTCTCTCCCTTCTTGCAGCCAGCAAGCCCTTAGCAGAGTCAGTGGGTGCAGAAATAGGAAACTACTTTTTGCTTTTGTTTGGGTATTGAGGATGAGGAGTTACTATTAAAAAAATAAATTAAAAATTACTAACCTACAGCAAATTCAGAAAGGGCATGTATCAAGTACTCCATGGCTCTCAATTCTGAGAAGGAAACTTCAGTGCTCTGGCTTTGTTTTCCCCTGTGCCATTCTTATCTGACAGGTAATATCAGTTGCCAGAAACTATGTGGGTTTATTCTGTACTTTGTATTCTAATATAAAGGGAGCTGAATACTTGTCATAGTCCTTTGGGCAGGGCTCCTTACTGCTGCAGAGTTTAATATTGAGATTGGCAACACTAAGTTAGCTGATGTAATCTGTTCCATTACAGATATTTACGGCACGCCATATTACAATACAAAGGCAGAGGTTGAAAGGCAGAAAGATGTGACAAGCCAAAAAAGCCAACCCATTCAAAACTGAGGCTGACACTGCAGGGGTCTATCCCCCTCATTGTACATTCACAAAAATGTCTTTTAATGCCATTAGGAGCATACGTGATGCAAAACTCACATCAGGCGTAAAGCAGCTCCACTGGTGGCAAACAAAGTCACTGTTATACACACCACATCTGACTGTAGATCTGTCTTTAACATTAGCCAGTGACTCATGATCACCAGCATGTACTGTCCAAAGTCACTCCTAGGTTTCCCCATTCTTTGGCCAAACATCACAAGCCTTGGCTTATTGTGGCGCAGGGGGAAGGGGCAGCATAGAGGAGAGTTTGTTCCTCTTTCTAGCAGCCTCTTTGTACTCCTGCAGTAGCCAGGAGCTGATACAGTGACCTGTGAGTTATTACAAGTCAGACAACTATTTGCCAGCTTATGCTTTCAAAGTCCTGCCTATTTCCTTCTTGAATTTCTTGCGTACCTCTAAGTCTCATCAAGCCTCATCAAGCAGCTCTTTCAGATTCGAGGGCAGGAGCTGAGTGATTCCCTACCTGTTTAAGAGCCCATTTCTTTCCTACAGCCCTCTTGGAGGATCTGTGGCGTCTGTTGGGCAGAATCGGCACTTTCATTAGTCTTAATGGAGCCTCTTCTTGTGGCAGACACTGGAGAGGCTTCGCACGTAACAGGAATTTCTATTACAGACCACGGAGAAGATATACACCCCACGCTGCCTGGTGCTTGTGATTTGAAGTGAAAGAAATACTGATAATGTGGTATGAATGCAGTGCTGTGTTTCCGATACAGGTGGGCCCAACCCAAGAGCTCGTTTCCCTGAATTTCTTAAAGTTCAAGGGAGGTTGGAGCCAAAGTGCTTAACTGAACAGACTCATTTTGTGTTTAGTTTTATTTGTCATTGAAATGGCAAAACTTGCTTTATGTAACCAATGTTGTTTGCCATACCATTAAATCAGTTTCTTGCCTTTTGCAATGGCTTCTCAGTGCTGTTGGTAAAAATAATGTTGCTTTTCCAGTATATCATGTAAAGTGATTTCAGCTGCATTTTTTCCATTCCTGACCTCTGCAATGCTTGCATTTTAGACAGTTTTATACCCTTATTGATTACCTGATGTAGTGTTCTAATTTCTAGGAAGTAAGAACATAGCCCTTAAATCATCCAGGCTCTTTGAAATGTTTTAATTTCCTCAAGTAAATAGAGCGTATTTTGCCAGGAATCTTAAATGTATGATACATGGATCTGATTCCACTTTTACACAGGTCTTGTACAACTCCCTTCAGTGAAATTGCTCCTGATTAGCATTGAGAATCAGGTCCAGAATATGGGGGGGAGAGTGGGTTAATGCCATTTTTTCTGACATTGAGTGCTTTAAAAGCACGCTGAGACTGTAACCCATTACCATTTCTCAGTAAGTGCCCTCTGAGAGGATTGGGAAGGATTGAAGAGTTTTTAACCAGTAAGTCACTTCAGGTCTTTCACAAAATATTAGAGATTTAGCCATTTCTAGCTGCTGGCTCTTTGATGATTATATATAGTGGGTAAGCTGGTGGTCTCAGCCACCGGTGGACAAGTGTCCATACCGCAAGCACTGCTATTGAATTGGCTCTTGAGGGCAATCTGGAAAGAGGGAGAATGGAGTGTGGGTCTGGTTCCTTTCCCAGGTTTTGCAAGTTTTCCTGCCAACCAGGAAAGCAAGTGTTTTTTAAAAATGCTTTACAAAAGCGTATTATTTGCCTCATCCAGAATTGTCATGCTCCAGCGCCTAAATATGAAGGCTGATATTCTCTAACAACCCCGTCAAACTCCCACACCGTAGATGACTGCTACAAGTTATAAGCACTCCCAAAATAGGGCTGGATTTTCACAGTGATAATTGAGAGCCATAACTTTCCACCGGGGAGGCTCTGTAGGTGGGAGCAATGGCAGAGACAGTAGTATCAACAGAGTCGAGGCTCTTTACCAGGATGTTACCCAATTCTATTATAGAATATATACCATAGTCTAGCAATGTATAGCCTTTCTTCAGTGGATGTCTCCTGTAATCGGTTATGGACCCATCTTTTGCCAGTGTGAGAAGAACCCTAGGGAAGCTAAGAAAAAGACTTTGTCCTTATGACTGCCCTAAGCTCTGGTTCACGAGAATGTTCATATTCAGGGCTGTGCTTAAGCTTTATGGACATTTTTTAATCAGTCTGGCTTTGGTGACCTGATGACCAGGAAAAAATATTCATACAGGTTTTGTTTTCCTTCAAAAGAACCGAAAAGGTTATCTAGTGCTACCACTACTAAGGAAAGCCTTAAATCACCACCAACTGCTCACTAGCTCAGTTCTGATGTAAATATCAGAATATTTAAATGCAAGTTAAATAATGAGAAGCTAAACAGAGCAATATTCTCAGTCACTGTAAGCAATAACTGTTGTTCTTTTGGGCCTACATGTCCAGAAAGATTGAATCAAAGAATACTTATGGGTCACATTCTTATCTGGCACGCCGCCGTCTCAATCAAATAACACCAGAGTTGCATTGCGGCAATTGCTGTTGAGATCAGAATCTGCATATAGATATTCTGTCTCTCAAGTTCTAAAAGTACTGTTACATTTCAACTCAAAGAGAAAAGAGAGAACAAATAACACAATTTATTGCTGCAGATTATTTTTATGCCTGTGTGCTCCGTTAAGAGAATAATCTGTAAATGACTTATTATCAAGAAAAGTTATTTGTTTGCACTAATCAAGCCTTAAACTTGGAGGCATAATATGGAACTAATTATTTTTAACTAACTAATCAACATGTTTCATTCATAAGTTGGGATTTATCAATATAGCACATGAAAGGAGAGAACATATTATTATTTCAATTTAGATAATATGCAAAAAGCACTGTGTTTGTAATGACCTGCTTTCACTGAATATAATCAAGCTCCAAAGCTCTATTACAGGCTGGAAATAGCAGCAGCTTACTTTAATGAGATTTCTGGCTCTGGGCCCCAGCTGTTCTACGCAAGGCTCTCCCTTTGCTCTATGACCTACCAATATGTGCTGTCACCAGTAATGAGACAGGACCTATTTCCTAACATGGGGAAAAATTGGAAAGCATGAGTTCATTCTACTCTGTCAGTGGAAACACACCCTCTTTCCCCTGCAAGGCATAAGGAGGGGAACACTGAATATACAACATCCCCCCCCTTCCCTTGCCAGTGGAAATATAACATGAAACCCCTAAGGTAGAGAACTCCAAGGTAAGACAGAAACTCTCTTCTCAACTCGTCCCCTTAGCCCACAGAAAACCAAAATTCATTAGGCACATACAGAATATGTCTCTCCCCTGTGAAGTACCCCAGCAGAGGACTTTACATTATCTGCAAGGGGAAGGGGGACCAGTAGCAGTCTTAAGCTCTGAATTTCATGGATTTTGTGGAATTATGCTCATCTCAGAGCCCTGTTGGGAATGTGCCAGGAGCCAAAGAGCTGCACTTAATTTGCCTAAAATGGAACAGATTACCACTGCTCTCCTTTTTAATAATGGAGATGCAGCCTGGAGACTACAGATTCCAGCAAGCAACGCTCCAAAATGAGCCAAGCAGCCCAGGAGCTGGGCTGGAGACAGAGCACTGCTCACCGGGACCCAGCCCCGGGGCCGCATCCTGACACGCTGCTGGGGGGGACACACACAGGGCTCCCGGGTGGGGAAAAAAAGGCCAGTCACATTTTGGTCACTCTGAATGAGACTCTTCATATTGCTTTCCTTGCTCTTTTCATTATTATATCCCACACTTTTCAGAAATTCTGTTCTTGAAAAGGTTTGATTAGCTGACATTTGGGGGATTTTATGCTATTTTTATCCTTAAGCTGTCACTTGGATTCATTAACACTTCGCACGTGAATCTGTTTTTTTAGGACAAGAAGGCAGTGTTTTTTCCCCTGAACAGCATTATTAAGTATTTCAGGAATCTAAAATCCATAAACTATTTCTGTGTCCTGGATACAAACCTCTTTGGAAAAAAAGCAATGAACATTTTAGTCAGAAAATTGGAAGGTGTGTGTTTAATGCACTTTGAAATTAAATGATTTGGTGCTTTTCAATTTGTCTTTTTGCCCTTCCCAAATACCCAAAGGCACTAGCCCACTTTGTAAATGAATAGGCTATGAAATCTTATTTTGAGAAATGAAGGTGTCACCGAGTTGCAGTAAAAATTATACTTAGCACCAGTGCACTTTGTAAGCCCTGACTAATTGGCCCTTCAAGAGCCCTGATGCATTCCTCCTTTATTAATAGGAATTAAATAACCAGTTATTTTATTTTAGAAGTGGGAAAAGTCAACAACTCAACAAAGAAAACCAACCCAACAACAGAAAAACAGAGAGATTGAGAAGCTGAGTCTCCATAGTACAAACAGCTCCTTTCCCACTAAATGTACTGAGCAACAACTGCCTTCCAGATGCCTCTTGGACACGGTGGGTGCCCGTGGACAGGCTGTCCTGGCTCAGCCTCCCAGATATTTGGGAGGGGGCAGCCCGCCTGTGCCCGAGGCTGTGCCTGCAGGGTAACCGCCTTTGGGGCAGACGTGCCCATCCTGAAAGGGTTCTGGGGAGCCCTGAGCACACAGCGCAGGCGCCAGAGCAGGATCTCCCTCTTGCTTCCCCCCTGGATGCAGTGCTGTGGTGCAGCTGTGATCAAATTTTAGGAACTTTCAGCTTCAGAAATCCCATCTCGGCAGAGGGAGAGGCGAGGTGCTCTGTGAAAGCCGGCAGTGGGCAAAGGAATATCCCTCGTGTACTTTTTTCCTTCTGCAATTTCAGAAATAAAACAACAACTGCCTTCCAGATGCCTCTTGGACACGGTGGGTGCCCGTGGACAGGCTGTCCTGGCTCAGCCTCCCAGATATTTGGGAGGGGGCAGCCTGCCTGTGCCCGAGGCTGTGCCTGCAGGGTAACCGCCTTTGGGGCAGACGTGCCCATCCTGAAAAGGTTTTGGGGAGCCCTGAGCACACAGCGCAGGCGCCAGAGCAGGATCTCCCTCTTGCTTCCCCCTGGATGCAGTGCTGTGGTGCAGCTGTGATCAAAATTTAGGAACTTTCAGCTTCAGAAATCCCATCTCAGCAGAGGGAGAGGCGAGGTGCTCTGTGAAAGCCTGCAGTGGGCTTTTTTCCTTCTGCAATTTCAGAAATAAAAGGCAGTGGGCAAAGGAATATCCCTCGTGTACTTTTTTCCTTCTGCAATTTCAGAAATAAAATTAGCTTTCAAATTTCCATTTTAAAGCCCTGTATCTGTGTGGAATTTTTCGTCCAGCTTGAGGGAGCAGTATCCTTAAATTAAAAAAGAATTTCCAAAGGCCACATCGCCAGATTTTGAAGTCCTGTGGTAAGAACACCACCGCCTTCACAACACCTATTTCCTCTTCTAAATTATTTATGTATTTATTGTATTTTACAGGAGCCGTGGAAGCTAGAGGCATTTTTGCAGTGTCAAGTCATTCTAAAGTACATTCCATACAAAGAACAGGGCTGGAAAATACAGTTGTACGTAATATTGTTCATTAATATTACATAATTACTGCACACAAAATAGTTCTTTGGGCAGTGATAAGGATTTTTTCATAAAGACTAAAGACTCCAAGGCAATGTATTCCATTAAGGGGTTGCTTAACGTATGAGAGTATATCAATATATAGTACCTTCATCCAGTTGCAAAAAATGACGAAGGCAGCTTAGCCAAATGAAGCCATTAGCATGTATAATGTGTTTTACACAAGAGTTAAATGGTTTACCGGGTTTATAAAATCATACTTTGATATTGCAATGACCAAGCTGAGATATGATCTAGCAAACAGGAGTTGCAGCTGCATCAGCAAAAAGTGAATTGTTGGATTTTCTCTGTGGCCTAGAGAACATTTTCTGCAGTCTTTAAGAATTGTTCTGAAATTAAAAAAAAATTCTCTATGTGTAGGATAATATTAGCTACTGACAGCTTGCCTCCAGTTTTTAGCTCAGCCTTCCTGGCGCAGTTGTTTAGGATAAAATGTTGATGCAGCTTTTCAGGTCTGTTGGTTGCCTTTATTACTGTTGAACGTGAGCAAGTCCTGCATCTTATGTGATATGTTAGACCTAAAATAATGTGGAAGAACACCTGAGTGACCAATAATCCCATAAATGATCCCTTTGGATTTTAGTATAGCCCAGTGTACCCTTCCTAAAGTTCTTGTGCTGTAAGTACAGTTTTAATTTTGACTTTTAATTTTATTTACTAAATTGTGCTCATATGTTGTAGACTGCTGTATGGACAAGATAAAACAACCATTATTAATATAAAACTGGAGATCTGGACATCCTGATAGGGCTTTTGACATTCAAGAAAATATCAGGCCTTGTTACAGTTTCTGGTACATATGATACAGTTGATAATTGTGCTCCTAGAAAAGAGATCCTTATCCTCTTTCTGCTCCTTTTTATTTGAAGGCAGAAAATGACTTTAATTGTACGGCAGTGAGACTCAAATTCTCAGTTTCCCCACTGAGAGTGTTAAATAGGTGCATCAGTCTGAGGTTTCTGTAATCGGCAGAGTGTGCAGTGTGAACGTTTGAAGTTCGTGTGTTGAGTCACCGAGGGTTCACCTTTCTTTCCAGATGACACCGTGACAGCTGCAATCAGCAGATGCATGAGAGCTGACAGGCCTTTGATTTTAAAAAAAGAGGGTTGCTGGCAAGGCGTTTTCCGTAAGGAGTTCCTTCTGAGCTCTGTAAGTCATTTCACTCCTTAGTTCAATAGGACCTTGATTTGATAACACCCGGGGTATATCACAAACCCCACATCTGCTCTCCTGGAGTCTCCCGGGGTGAGGGGGGTGATTGAGCTGGAGAGGCTTCTTCTTGGGGATTCCATTTTTTCCAGGTTTAGTTTATCTGTGAGCTAATTCTATTAAATTATTGTTAATGATTCCACATCTTATGGGTCATACTACCTTACCAAGGCTACATGGGCCACCTGACAAAATTGTTCTGTTTTGCCTTGAAGATTTTCCCCTTTTCTGTGTTTCATTGGGTGTGTAACGCTGAAGGGTTGGAGGGGTGCTCCACCAAACCCAGGAAAACCACAGATCTCAAGATTGTTTCTGACTGAGTAAAAGTGAGCAAACAGATTTTTCTACACCAGTTCAGCCATCCTGGGTTTTGCCTGTGACCCGAGTCACAGCTGAGCACTTACTGGGTGACGTGTTACTGTCAGAATAAAAGCAGGCTGAAAAATCTAATCCTCGGAGGAGAGCAATATGTTCCCACTTGTGATTTAGTCTCCCGGTGAAGAGGTTGTCAAGGGGTTTGCGATCCTGGAGGCTGATTCTGGGGGGAGGCTGCTCAGTGCACAGTGCCACTGGCAGTCATCAGCTAAAGCTGCCCAGCGATGTCAGCCGGGGTGGCCGGGGGGACCCTCTCCTCTAAGGTAGGCAGAAGAGTTAAATTGCTTCCAGAAACGAATCCATCAGGTGCTTATAGTGATTAGTGTAAGGTACCGTAATGACTAAAAGCACTTCAAGTGCAATTCAGTCGGAAACCTCTTTCAGGTGGAAGGTGTTAGATACATCACGACTGAGCTGGAGGTGGATGTGGCAGCAAATCTGGACACTCTGTCTCATCGCTATACGTGAACAAGCCCTACTGGGAAAACTCTTTCCTTTCCCTATTTTCTTGAAAATCTTATTGGATATTTATTGCTGAGGTAAAGGGAAATTTAGGATTAAATTACTAAATTAGTTTCACATTATTTAGATGCCCAGGGGTGTGGGGTTTTTTTTTATTATTTGGATCTTATGTTTCAAGTTGATCCAAAAGTTATGTCATGGTATAAGCTACGGGAAAAATCAGTGTGTCACTTCTTACACGGTAAAGGGTTGTTTTGACTGTACAAAGATTTGAGTTTATGGCTTGAGGGATTTTAAAAAATCTTCCTTATACCCTTAGCTTTGTGCTGAATTAGCAATATGAAAGTTGTTTGGAATGCTTGTCACTATTTTAATTTGTCTGTAACGAAAAGCAACAACAATAGTATCTTCATCACTCCATGGAAACCAGCTTGTTTTGCAGTGTTAGACAGCTGGGAAAGGAAGATTCTCTCCTGGAAAAGAAGGTGGCAAATGGAATTCTATTCCTATTAAAAGTAATGAATTTTAAAATGTTTGACAAATTTTTAAGCTAATCATGTAGCTGGTTTCATGATTAGCTTCTGCAATGCAACTCTTTGACACTTAAAAAAAAATAAATATCCTGTTGGTCTTCATCGATTAGCTTCTACAATTCAAGTCTTTGACACTTAAAAAAAAAATAAATATCCTGTTGGTCTTCATGCATTCCAAATAAAGCTCAGACACGTTATTTGAGACTCTTTACGTCATCCAGCCATCGAAGGGACAACTTCCTCGCAGGCTGTTAAATGCGATTATTTATAGACACTACTCACGCTCTTTAGTGATTTATTCTCCTTTGCAACTAAATGTAGTGACTGCAATTCCCGTACATTGTTCAGGCATTTTTCCTCATAAAATGACACAAATCCTGCTGGGCAGCTGATACCATCAAAATGTCAGACATTAAGAACCCTCCCATGGTTTCAGCAAACCGTGTTTGTCAGGCAAAGTGACTGAAGTCAGATTTTGGAAGTTCTGCTCCTATCACTCCAGTTGATCTGCATCTACCCTAACGCATTGCAAGGGTGTGCCCGAAATTAAATTACGGCCATCTACTCAGTCTTTCTCAAACTATTCATGTAATAGCAATCTGCTGCTGGAGCCAAGTTCAGAGCTGCTTGACAGAAGTGCTTGTTAGCCCTGGATCTGATGATGATGATGATAATAACAGTATGACTAGAAAAATACGGAGGAAAATAACACTTAATATCAGATGGGCTCACATAGGTTGCAAACAGTAAACAAAAAGGGAAATTACAACCCAGTAATTACATGTTCACAAACAATGATGTTTTCACCATATGTAAACAAGTTCCATTTTCACACATGGAAACAAGCATATAGGATTGCAAATAGTTTATTAAAATTGTTGAGAAATACTGGGTTTGGTAAAAATATCTGTATCATCCAAACTTACGATCAGGTGACTGAGTAGGCTGGAAAGAGTGTTGGAGGAAGTAGTAGTGGACATGGCACTAAAGGAAAAATACTCAGGAAATGTTTCTGCATGCTTCCTTTTCCACTTGAGTTTTCAAGTGGTGTATCTACATATAGCTATTTTTGATTTCACTATTTTTTTTAATGTTTAATTTTGAACTATATTTTATTTGCATGTTTTAATTTGTAGATGTGCAAAAAGGGCACCCACCCCAGTAATAAACTGGAATTTTACAAACTAGATCTGTAGTAGTCAAAAGTTATGATGTTTGCTCTTGACCCATCCACATTCCTGTGCGAGAATACACTTTAAAGCGCACGTCAGTTCTGGACTCATGGTTTGGACCCATAGACCACGTAACTGTATATACAAAAATCCAATCAGGTGTGCCATGTGTGGTGTGAGCCCTCTTGTAGCCACAGTAGAAGTAAAACTGGAATTTCACTCTGCATTGCCTGGCAGCTGGGGACAACCAAGGCCATTGCTTTTATACAGATATGCCATGCGTGATGAAGTAATAATCACTAGCTCTATAAAATATATGCTGAATTAATATTTGATGTTGTACAACTTGCTACAATACGCATTCACTTTCAATCCAGGATTTCCTAAAATAAATTAGAAAGGAGGGCCTTTGTGTTGGTTACTGGGACAGAATTTCTCACTGGGGCAATCCCATCCTCTGGTACCACACGCTCCAGCCAGCTTTCCACCAGGCTGAGGCGAAGGTAGGGTGGTCCAGGAGGCACTCCACGAGCTACAACAAAGTTCAAGATATCGGAATAGCGCAACAGAACTCCTCTCATCCCTCCACCACTCCAGCTCCAAGAGCTGCACTTCGGGACGGACGTCTCTATAATCCCCCTCCCCATAAACACCTCTATAAATAGTGCTTAAAAAGTTGTAATGGCCTCATCCATCATCCCGAAAGACGAGGCTTGCTGGCTGTCACTGCTCAAACATTGTCGCTTCATCGACAAATACAGCTGAAAACCAGAAGAATCCCTCTCGCACCCTCGGGACAGGAAGCGATTCCCCTGGCGCTGGGTGGGGAAGAGCCCAGCCTGGGCCCTGCAGCTCACTCAGCTGTGTCTATCTGTTTGTATCTTTCACTTATTAGCTTTTTGCCTTTTTTAAAAACCAACGTAACACAAGGTATTTGGGAAAGCCTTTAAAATACCTGAGCGAGTTTCAAAAGACTTTCAGAATGACCATCTTGGAAAACTCCCCAAGTTTCTCATACGTTTTTAATTATGGCCCTCTCTCATTGCGTCCCATTTCCACGTTTCAAGAGATAAAAAGCAAGCAGAAGTCAGTTGCTGTGGTATTTTCTCCACACCAGTTGCCCTCTGAGCATTTTGCTACATTATTTTGCTGACTTTCCGTTCCACAAGCGAGATGGCTTGAAGGTGGCCCCGGCCAGGGCAGTTTGGGTTCAACTCAGACCTTGGCCACCTAAGGGTGTTACAAACAGGAGTTTTGGGTGGGATTTGACCTTTAGGTATTAACCACGACATTACAGGAGGGGAGGCCTGTCAACATCCACCGGCCTGGGGTGCCCCCAGCCAGCCTGGCCTGTCAGAGCTCGGCCCCGCTGCCATCCCTCCGTGGAGGAGGACGACCTGCCCTGCACAAAGATGGCGGCTGGCGGCGGGAACCGCGCTCCTCAGCCCAAGATGGTCGCCCCGCCGGCCCATCCGTCTGACCTTTTGCCCTTACTTAGGATGGCTACCAAGCTTGCGGGGCGACGTGCCCACAACAAAGCTGGCCACCTTCCCCAGGCGGGGGGTGTTCCCTGCCCCTACCAAAAATGGCGGAGCGGGGCGGTGCCTCAGGGCGGGAGGAGGGGCGGGGCGGGGGGCGCGCCCTCCGCCGAACCGGAAGTGGCGCGCTGCCTCCGCCAGCTGGTTGTCATTTCGTGCGGCAGCTCGGTCCGGAGGAGACGGGGCTCGGCAGCGGCCGGGCGGGGAGGAGGAGGAGGAGAAGAAGGAGGGAGGGACACGCTGCGGCACCGAGGCAGGAAGCGGCGGCCGCTGGGGGGGTGGGGGGAGGGGAAGGAGACAGGAAAAAAAAGAAAAAGAAGCAAAACAAGGCGGCGGCAGCAGCGGAGGCTTCGTCGCGGCCAGGCTCGCCGGCTACCGAAGCGCCTCCCGACTCCCCGGAGCCGGTGTCGCGGCAGCTCTACCCTGTCTCTCCCCACCTCCCGGCAGCAGCGTCTCCCCCGCGGCGACCCTCCCGGCGCCCGGCCGGTTTACATGAGGGGGAAGGAAGCCCGGCTGGAGCCCAGAAGACGCACAGCAGGGGAAGGACTGCTCCGAGGAGCCGCCGCCGGACTTCACGCCCCGGTTAGTCCGCCGGGCCCCCCCCTCCGCGGCGTCCAGCGGCCGAGACCCCGTCCCGTAATCTCCGGGCGATTTGGGAGAACCGGTTAAACACCTTCCATGGGGGAGAGAGGAGCCCGGCCCCCCGCCGCCGCCTGCACCTTCCCCTCCCTGCCGGAGGCTGCTCCTCTCTTGAGGTAAAAAAAAAAAATAATAATAAATATCTCCCTCCTGCCTTCCCCCGACAGCAGGACTCTTGCGAGGGAGGGGGGGGACACCGCGGGGGGCACCCCAGAGAGAGCCGGGGCCTGGCCAGCCCAGCCCGCCCCGCTGGATGCCGAGCCCCTGAGGAGGAATAAGGCGTCCCCGCACATCCAGCCGGCCCCGCAGCCAGGCTCCGCGGGGAACCCGCGTATCTCGGTGGAAGGAGGCGAGCCCCGCACCAGAAACCACCCTCCCAGCAGCCGTGAGAGCAAGGAGAAAAAAAACAACCAACAAAAAACCAACCTCCTTCCCCTTCCTCCTGCACAACTCCCCTCCCTTCCCTTTTCCCCAACGCTGAATGCTGATTTCTGAGATGAAAATCTTCCTCTCCGGATAGCCGGGACTCATATGAAGGACACGCACATATTGGATCATAAATAAGAAGCGAGTCTGGCGAGCTCAGAAACCCAGCCCGAAAGGAGCAGCATCAAGAATCCACCCTTCTCCTGCACAACTCACTCCCCACCCAACACACAGAGAATACTAATTTCCTGAGATAAGATCTTACCCCTTTAAACAACCACACATACACACACAGAGCGTGTATTATTACTAAATATAATAGGTTAAACCCAGCAGCACGGGAAAAAGCCTCTTCTGTAACTCACTCCCCCTTTTCACCCTTCTGAATGCTGAGATCCTGAGGTAAATTTTTCTTTTACCCACAGCAAAGACTCTTTTTGAACAGGACACAAATATATATTAGATTATAGAGATGTATTAAATTATTCCAGATTTAAATCTATTTTTTGCTGCCAAGGGGTCAGGGGACCAGACGTCATTGTATATATATTTTTTTTTTTCCTCCCTCTTAACTCATTTATGGGCGAGTCAAGGCTGCTGAGGAGGAAAAAAACAGGATAGTTAGAATCTCTTTATCCTTATTCCCCAGAAGCTTTTTCTCTCATTGCTGTGCATTTCCTTTAGAAAAAGGAAACCTCTTATTTTGTGAACCAAAGATTTATTTTTTTCCCTTCCTCCTGGCCAAAGGAAGGAAACGGACACAAATTGACACATTTAAATAGCTGAAGAGATCTATCTTTTGCAAAAAAACAAGTATCTTTATCCAAATTTGAAATAAAAAGTGTGGAGGGAGAAACTGGAATATCTAGCTAAAAACAGGATTCTTACTAATCTCGCCTCAGAAGAGGACGAGGTAAACACTAAACATCAACTTGTTCTTACGGGAGGATTCAAACCCTAAATATAATAAATGGGGGATTACGGGTTTGGAGTGTTAGTGCAAAACAACACTGGAAATAAGTCAGCTTTTCCAGTCAGATTTCATCCACATCTGCAGCCTCCACACCATCATCAAAATGCAACCCCCAGCCCTGCTGCTTTTATAAATAATAACACAGCTGCCAATGGCAGTAGTGCTGGGTCAGCTTGGCTCTTTCCTGCTCCAGCTGCCCATAATATTCAGGATGAGATTCTGGGGTCAGAAAAATCTAAAACTCAGCAACAGGAAAAGCAAGAGTCCCTAGAAAAACAGCAGCTTTCCCCTGGTCAAAGTCAGGAAGCAGGCATGCTCTCTGAACCTGAGAAAGCTAAAACTGAAGAAAACCAGGGCGATAATTCTTCAGAGAACGGCAATGGAAAGGAGAAAATAAGAATAGAATCGCCGGTGTTAACAGGATTTGATTATCAAGAGGCTTCGGGGCTAGGTACTTCGACGCAGCCCTTGACATCCACTGCATCTTCTCTGACCGGTTTTAGTAACTGGTCTGCAGCTATAGCTCCTTCTTCTTCGACAATAATCAATGAAGATGCAAGTTTTTTTCACCAGGGAGGGGTCCCTACTGCCTCAGCTAATAATGGTGCTCTGCTGTTTCAGAATTTTCCACATCACGTCAGCCCTGGCTTTGGTGGTAGCTTTTCCCCCCAAATTGGACCCCTCTCTCAACACCACCCTCATCACCCCCATTTTCAGCACCATCACAATCAGCATCAGCAACAGAGGAGGTCTCCTGCAAGTCCTCATCCACCTCCATTCACACATAGAAATGCTGCTTTTAATCAATTGCCTCATTTGGCTAATAATCTTAACAAGCCACCTTCTCCATGGAGCAGCTACCAAAGTCCATCGCCTACACCATCTTCATGGAGCCCTGGTGGCGGTGGATACGGTGGGTGGGGTGGGTCCCAAGGTCGAGACCACCGCAGAGGACTGAACGGAGGGATAACACCCCTGAACTCCATCTCGCCCTTAAAGAAGAATTTTGCAAGTAATCATATCCAGTTGCAGAAATATGCTCGACCCAGCTCAGCCTTTGCTCCAAAATCGTGGATGGAAGACAGTTTGAATAGAGCTGACAACATTTTTCCTTTTCAGGTGAGCATACTCTGTTATAACCATAACAAAAATAACACCTAAGTGTATTAAAATGCCCTAGAAAGGCTTGGGGGTTTGAACGGTACCGTCTGATTGTATGACTTCTGTGCTTGCAACTGAAAAATAATAATATATGGCTAACTTAAAATGTTATAGTGTGATTTATGCTGCAATCTGTGAATCATGGGGTTTTTTTGAATAGTGGTAATCATGTAAATATCTGTTGCCCACCAGACACCTGTAGTGGCCAGTTTCCTTCAGCTTGATGCTTACAGACATTCAGAAATAGCCGATGAACAAATTTAGTTTTAAGTAGCAAGTAGGGCTACACAAAGGAGTAAGGAAAAAAAAAAGCTGCCTGACGAAGTATGAAAGATCTGAGGCCTTCTGAAGTATATGAGCATGTACCACATCTGAGAAAAAGTATGAAGTGATTGTATTTTGTTTTACAGTATGGACTTGTTGTGCAACATAAATTTTGTAGCATTTTTTGGGAAACTTTGAATTTTTTACATGATGCTAACCAATGTAATTTGCTTTCCTCAGTCATGGGCAGAAAATTTTGGTTACAGGCCATCACCAAAAATAGACATGGACGAGTTTCAGTTGATGTCTCCTATATTTTAATGTGGCCTTATCCTGGCTGGAGACAGGTTGTCTGGCAGTTCAGCCTCTCCTTCTAGGCTGACTTTTTATGAATTTGAAAAGAACTGTATAATATTGAACTTAATTTGCAGTAAAAAAAATTAAAACAGAAGTACTCTTCATCTCACTGCTGGTTAAACTGAGCTTTTGTGTGTGTGTGCCTTTTTGTAAAGTCCTTTAGGGTGAATCCAAAACCCAAAGAGTTCTTTTACATTTAGTGGGCTGTTTTTCAAGATCTTCAAATAAGTGCAAAAGCAAAAATTTCAAAACGATTGCAGTATTCCTAGCCATGCTGTAAGAACCAGGGCGACCTACTTTAAAATAATTTGCAAGATCGGTAGATAAAAACTGTGTAATATGTATCATGTTATAAACCACCCCAAAGAGGGTGTAAATATATTTAATTATGACTTTGTGGATTTGGACTCGGGAGCAGTTCTTCTTCGTCAACTATTGAGTTTCTGTTTGGTTTGCAGGGGCTGCCTGCGCAGCTTCTGACAACAGAGCAGCTGCTGGCAATAACTTTCCATTAGAGACCTTTTTTTCTGCTGCAGAGCTACTGGCTGGTTCAATATCAGGTAGAGAGCCCTTGTAAATTTAGAATGCGTAGTAATAATTGATTTTAATGTCAGGGTTTGTAATTAATATAATGAACCTGTGTCCAGCATACCAAATTTATACACTGACACCATTAGAAAAAAGGACACAGCTGGAGTCAGTCTTTTTTCAGCCTCGCTGCAGCGAGACTTGGCTCACGGTTTAATTCATTCTGTACCCTGACACGTAGCTGATGTTGAGAGTGACAGAATGAGATCAAGTGTGTCCTTGCTGCTGTGTATAAGGCCCAAATGTATAGGCAGCGATAGAAATGTGCTGGGTTTTGACATCAAGGAGATTTCAGGAAATTGGCAAAGTCAGCCTTGACTTCTGGGTTGTGTTCCAAACATAAAATATCAGACACACGTATTTAGATCAGGGTAAAGAAATAATTTTTGTGTAGCATGTTGTTATCTGTTTACATAAACACTAAGATGAAGCTGTACATGTCAAGACCAAGTCTGACACTTCTTCATGCCAAGAAAAGGAAAGTGTTGGAGTGAAGTACTTTCCAGTCTGTTCCTATCACTTCTGCGAAGAAAAGGGCAGGGCAGCAAAACAGGACTTCGGCACTGCAGACCTAGAAAGATGCTGATTAATTTTGAAGCCATCTTGGACAACTGCTTTTTATAACTTTTTTCTTTTTTGGAGGGGGGTGTGTGTGTATAAAATTTTTAGGTCCTGTGGTCACTTAGTCATTTGTGCATTGAAAGCATACTGAATTTTTGAATCGTTGGAAACAAATGATGTAAAATTTGACCTTTGATGTCTTTTTTTTTTTCTTCTTGATTATGCTGATTGTACACTTGACTCAAAGCAGAAGTAAGGAGTTTTGCTCATTGTATGTTTGTGTTCATGCATATATATATGAAGTGTCCTCGATGATGCAATCATGTACTGGACAAGGCTATTTTGTTACTGGAATCTTCTTAGATTCCTATTTAGGGAATAATTGAAAGCTGTCTTTGCTGCAGGAACATAATGGAGTAATGTGATACAACTATCCCTTTCATTTAATATTTATGTTTTGCTGCTTAAATCATTAACAAGCGTTGCTGCAATCTAGTGAAAATTACTTTCCTTAGAAGGCAAGGTGTAAACCAGCAATTGCGAGTATTTGGGGATCACTTTTTTTTCTCAAAGGTTGTCTCTACTCTAATGCTTTGTGAAATGCAGAAGTCTGTGTTTTGGTGGAAATCTTAGGGTAACCAAGTGTAAGTGCTTGTTTCCTCTTTGGAGAGGACAACATTGCATAATGTTGTCCCTATAAGTCACTAGTGTGAACTACTGCCCACTTCAAGTGGTTCTGCTCATGGTCCTTACGTGCTTGCGATGAAGTGGGCATTCCAAACAGCGCAGATAAAAGGAAAATACTGCGGTGATCTGTTTGATAACCCTGCAGTTTGATGATTGCTTGCTTGGTATTGAACTGCATGCAAAACATTATGCTTTTTGTTGTGTTTTTCATTTGGAATTCTGTCTCACAACACTTCGGAAGCAGCATGTCTGTAGGAACCTCTTGTTGCAGAGATGAAACTGGAAGCAAGGTCACAGAAGACTGTTACCAGATCTGTTAATGAAATTAAGTTTTGATATTGTGCTTTAGCCACTGGGCAGGCTTCCTCCTTCAAAGATCTTTTGAATAGAGAAAAGCCATTGTTCTTTGTGCGTTCATTTGAAAAGGAAATGGTCTCCAAACCAAAAAATGGTTCCTGAATAAAAAATAAAAAAAAAAGAAAGAGTTTTTCGGATACAAGAGCCTTCCCTGAGAATTAATAAATAGAAATGCTTTGACTGTGACTATTGCATCTTACAAAGTTATTGGTTTTGTAAATAATTCCCTCTACTTTTCTCCCAGCAGCACTGAGTGCTCAGTAATTGCATTTTACAGCAGCGGCGCCCTCAAGATTGTTTTGGCTTTCCTTTTGCTGTGTACTTGCACTTCCTCATGAGAGTGGAACATCCTGCCTGTTATGCAATGCATAAGTCTTGCTTTGATAGGCATTTCCAGGTTTCCAGATCTCATCTTCAAATGCGTGACGGTGTTTTTAAAATTGATCTTTGAAGGCACAAGCAAGTTAAGCAGTAGTGTTCAGCTTTCTGTCAAAATGCTTAAAAATAATTTGTGCTTCTTCCTGGAATTAGGCTTGAAAAGAGCTGCCCATTTCAAAGAATTTTGTACATGAGAGCAGTTCATTATATCCACTTGTTCGAAATGTTTTTTCCTTTCTTCCACAGTGGCTAGTTTCCAGGTATATAACCCCTTCCAAATGCATTGAGGGTCTGTGCCAGAGAGACTTTTTCTTCCCCCAGGCAGATATGGAATGTTTGAGAAAACACATACGTGATTACAGAATGTTTTTTAATTCTGAGCTATACGTCATGATTTGTTTGCCCATAGAAACGGGTTGATTTAATAAGTGCATTAAACAAATTCATGGGGAACTGGAATTAAAAAAAAAAAAACCTCTTGAATGCAATTGCCAATCTTTCCTCTTGAAGGAATTTTACAAATAAGTTTCTTTACCATGCCTCTTTATTTAATATTTGCTCTTTGTTTTTGAGGAACCTTTTCATAAATCGTGATGGCTGGTTGCATAAAATGAGGCTACTTGTTTTGCAGAATTTTATTTTTATTCTAGAAGCAGCAATTATTCCAAGAAATTTCAAGCTATCATTTTAAAATAGAATACATGTGTGAAGTTGGATTTTTAAATGTCTGTTCACCTATTTTTCTGTAAGTACATCAGCTGTGTAGTAATTAGTGTTTCGTATGCTGCTCCCCACAGCTACTGATGTGTGGAATTAGAAGCACTCTAATGTGGTATGACATGCACAAGTTAAGTACTGTGGAAGTTAGCACTGTTCTTGTTTTATAAACTTACTACTGACGTTAATACTTTGGCTTTGGCCCTCCTGTGCGTTTTTGACCTCAGGGTTTCTTTTTAAAGAGAGCTTTTGTTAGAAGCTATTTGAATTATGTTTGTATTTTCCTAAGATTAAAAGGAGTACTCTTATTAAGCATTTTGCTTTGAAAATTGCATACTTAGCAGCCCAGCACAAAGACTGAGAACACAAGATATTGTGGAAAATAATTTCTAGAAGATACATAAAAAACTTAATATGTGGCTAAAATAGAATCAGACATGTTACTGGAAATTTTTATAAAGGTCTGTAATTTCTAACACTTAAAAAAAAAGTTCAAGTTTGACTAAACCAGAAGTGCTCCCTCCCAAAAAAACTCCTATGCTATGCGTCACTTAACTTTTCCAGCTTTTTCTTATTGTTCCCCGGTGAAGCTATAAAAGATGATCAGGGCAGCACACAGCAACATCCTTTCAGGAAAAACCTGTTTATTCAAAGCCTTTAATTCACTGGATGCTGGACTGGGAGCTGGAATACAGCATTAGCAGGGTGGTGGGAAGGAGGAGAAGCTTACCCAGAAGCATAGTCAAGTCCAAATTTGTTTTGCAATTAAAAGAAAAATGTGGATCTTGTGTTCAGTACCTACAATGTTACCTCTCCCTACGCACTTTACTTTGCCTGAGACACAAGGCTTTTTAATGGTGGGAAATATGTACAGCTTTTCAGAATGTTTCAGGCTTCCCGTGCTAAAAGGAGAGTAGCAAATGCAGTTGTTTTATAATTTTTACAAGCATTCTGGTTTGACAAAGATTTAAATCTATAAAATAAGCGCAAGATTTACAACTACACCTACTCTATAAATCACCTTCAATAAAATGCTTAACACAAAGGCATATTTTGCATTATATTGATGCCTTGGTCTTCAGAGAAATTATGAGATTAGGCACATCCTTACCTACCAGCAAGCGCTTATACCTTACCAGGCTTTACTTTTTGTACAGTTTGGGATTTTAGCACTGGGAGGCCCATCTTGGGAAGCACTGGATCAAAACTCTCAGGGTCAGGAATCTTCATTGTTCAGGTGATGATAATGCTGTGGGTGCAGATTAAATATAATGAATCTGCACTTTAGTAGTTAAGTTAGATGTACGTTTTTCTGATGTGTGAGAGAATTTAGGTATGGAATTTTTAAGTGCAAAGTATGGTCTTCCATTGTGGAATTAAATGTCTTTGGACTTTCAAAAACAGAATTGGAGTTGGAATGAGAATTTAGTGATTTCCTCTCTAGAAATGGCTTCATTTTTTACAAATCCTCTAAACAAAATAATCTTTTTGGGTGCTAGTGGGGAAGCCACTGTAGTCAACGCAGGTGGAGTAGTTTGCCCGTACTGCGTGACTCCAACGACAAAGTTGTGACATGAAGCCCTGAGTTCTACTCTGTATGCTTTAACAATGAGATTGCATTATTATGAGCAATCTACATACTTATAAATGATTTCTAGACAGTACAAGGATCAGAATAACTTTATTTTTCTGTAGACAGAGCTGGCCAGTGTGTAGTTCAAAACTGTTGTGTTTGCTGTTGGAGAATATTTACAGTCTCAATAGCTCTCTCTTAGCCAGATCTGCTGCTGTCACCTCTTCTGTGTTATTGTGAAAACAATACTGCTTATTCAAAACTGTGTCTAATGAATGTCTTTTGAAATGTGGGCTGACTTTTTAAACATAGCCATGTATTAAGACTGCAGTTTGATTACTTTCTTTTTGGTTGTTTTTTAGTTGGTTGGTTGGTTTTGTTGTGGTTGCTTTGTGTTCTACCTGGTGTCTTTCTGTTTCCCAGGGATAAATGTGTGTGCTCTCTGATAAACCAAAATTTTAGATGCCTTAAACAAACTTGTGTAAAGCCAAGTTCTTGTGATGAACGTGGGTAAATAATATCAGGCTGTAGTTAACTTATTTTGTTACTGAAGTGTACATACTCTGCTTTATAACAGGGTAGTCATTACCTCTATATCTTCTCTTTATAAATAAATAAAAAAGTATACAGTAAGCAGTCCAGCTCCATGGAAAGCACTGTAACTTTGTGAATTGATCCATTAAAAACACCACCATATTGTTGTTAATTCTCTCTACATGAAGTCTCTGCAAGAAAACATCATTTTTTTCCTAAGTACAGCATGGCTTACATGCTTTATAACTCATAACTAACGTGTATCTGAGAACAGCTCACATTTAGTTGCCAGTTAATCATCAGTATCTTGACTGTTACAGCTTTTTTGATGTTATAGAATTAAATGTATAGTTTCACATTTCTTCAGTAATATGGCCACTACCACTAACCTGTCATCAGTCTTTATTTTTATGTTAGTTTTATGATACATATATATATTTCAGATATAATGTGTTTTTGATAAAATGTTCTGGCCATCTTGGAAGTTAAGACTGGCAAAATTTGTGGTACTGTTTTAAAAGCAGTCTGAGAATAAAAGGCCTTTAAATTGTATAAAAATTCTAAAAAAAAAACACCTACCAATGGTGACTTTCTATATTAGTGTGGGTCCTTTAAGTATCAGGACAAGTAGTCAACTAAATTAATGGAGTTCTTTTATAATAAGCACTGTGCAAACCTCTGATCCAGCTGAGCAGGGCAGTTTGGCTGGTCTTTATTTAGGCCATACGTGACTGACATCTTTCCATGGGATAGATGTGTACTGGTTTACTTACATACCAAGTTCTTGAATTACTCTGCATTTCCAGAGAGGGGGACTGCTGCATTCATTTTGGGAATATATCCCAATTCAATGTAACAATAGTAGCAGCTCTTCAGTGTTGTGTTTAACTTGGCTTGTTGACTTTTAATTAAGCAGGGACACGTAACAGCAAACTTGTTTCAAACAATCCAGGAATAAGACTGATCTTCCCGAGGGTGTTGAGGCTGGGGCAGTTCAGCACCATGAATTGACAAGGATGATTAGATACGCTGTAAGCACAGAGACCTTTTGTTGGAAAGATAGGCAAGAAAAAAATAGCAACGTATCAGCATTTTGAGGGTCTTCTCCATTGCTATGAAAAGTTACTGGAACCGCTGGAGAGTGTGAGTATGAGTGTGGGCCACTTTTTAGCCAGTCCTTCTGTTTATGTGCTTGCTCTCGGCTGCAGGTAGGAATATGACCAGGAATCTTTTGTATCGATGCGCAGGATCGTGTTTTAAAATATTTGCAGTATGATTACAAGCTTATGGACCTTACGCTAAAAAAGTGACAGCGAGATGGTTCACTCAGAAGGGGAAAACTATGAACTTCTCACCACAAAAAGCTTCCCCTGGAGAATGTGGTGTCCCTGTCAGCTAACCAGTTCAATTATTTTTTTTTTTTTCTCAAGTATTTAAAGTCTCTGTTCTCAATATTAAAAACTTACCATTGCAGCAAAGCCCTCTGTTCGTTACTATAGCTCAACCCAACATAACACTGGCATTTTAGACAAGAGACTTCAGCCTCACGTACTCCAGCACATACACAGCAGAATAAACTAGAAATTACTCGGCCTGAGTTTCTTTCTTCATGTCTGTCGGACAACTGAAATATTAAGTGCCACAGATTCAACAAGGACTCGGACCTACTGAGCTTCTGCACTTTGTGAAATAAGAATTTTGTAGCTGTTCATGGATTGGAGTTAAGGCTCATTCTACACAGAGAGAACACAAAATGGAAGAAGCAGTAGCTATTTAAAAATTAAAATGCTTGTGACAGTTTGTCTAAGGTGCCTCAATTACCTTGTAATATAAATGACCAAGGAAATAAATATTGTGGAGAGACAGGGCAGCACTATGCTTTTTATAGCAAATTTGATATTGGACTAGACTAATAAAGCAAATGGTTCCAAACTCTGATCTTTTTAATGCTATTTGAAATGCAGCACATCCGGGTAGAAATACTTTGCCTGTTCTGTGTCAGTAATAAACTGTTCTGAAGAGAGGAAAAATATCAGAAAATTTCATTGAAAAATACTATTTTTTAGTGGTCAGAATGTAACTTAGGATCTTGGAAATGGATCAGGACTCCAGGAGCTGGTGGATTCCTGCTATTAAAATAATATTAGGTGTTTAAAATCCAAGACGACTGATGATTGTCTGATACAAAGAATGCCTTTTGCAGCTCTGCAATCAATACGGCTTTAGCACTTCATCACTGGAAGTAAAGGACGTTATAACTTGATGCACAACAGTCTTTGTGCAATACCATTTTTTACTTCTCCGCTGGTTTTAAAAATGATCAAAGCTGCATCTGTGTGCTTTGGAGACATTTCAGCTTCGCAGCTAGAGTTAGGGACAAAAAAATATATATTCACTGCTGTAATAACAATAGTTGTAGAGAAACGCTTTAGAGCAAACGTCTGTCTTGAATTGCTCACATTTTGCTTTCTTATTTGAACAGATGCTTTCCATGCTTGATCTCAGTTCAGAGGTGATTGCCTTAGAACATGAATGAAATAAAATCTTTAGAACCGATGTTAGAGTTCTTTTTGGACACAGAAAAATTAAATTCAAGGTGGATTAATATAACTGTATAAAATTATATCCAGGTGTTTCTACAAATGTCCAATGTATAAATACATAGATAATATGGATAGATGAATAACTTTGGGAACTGGAGTGATTTTTTTGCCTCCATTAGTGACCCTTCATGATACTGTAAAGATTTCAAAGTTTTCTGTATAATTTCAGTTATTCTGAATTAACTAATTAAAAGAATGCAGTGCCAGGATCTGTTATGTTGTCTTACACTAGTGTAGTGTCAGGTTTGTACAATGTGTAATTTGTTCTTTTGCTTGGGAGAGTCTGAACCATACATGTGTTAAATGATGGCTCTCCTAAATGAAGGAGAAGTATTTGGTAAGTACACTTCAAATGGCTTGAGATAATGAAACAGTAGGGTACACGAGACACCTTGCCTCCTCCTTCAATTCTAGTAATGCTTGGAATACCAAACTTGTAAAGTCAGGCAATTAAAAATCAGGGCGAACTAGTTGCCTAGTAAACCAGACTCTTTGGAACACTACTGCTTGTATGGAAAACTTTATAACTATGCAGAATTTGAACTGACTGTGCAGGATTAGATTAGTTGTTGTTGCAATAGTAGTTTAGGTGAAAGAAATTCAATGTGTTTCTGGAATTTAGATTGTCTTAATTTCGGGCTGAAATACCTATTTTGTGATTTCTCTTTGCAGTTCTGTCTCCCAGGATATGATCTTTACTTCCTAATTGTGAAATTATTTTTAACAAAGTTTAACTGTATAGCAAGGAATATAAACTAAATATTGAATTGGGCTTCTTAAATGATCAGTTATGATAAATATAGATCAGATTCATATTTAGCAATATTCTGAATTTTAATATTCCTATATCAGACTGACTTTAGTGGTGTATGTCTTTTTGCTTAATTCTGCTGTAGTAATGTATAACAAACCTGAAGTTTTAATGTTTCAGATGGTCTTGTTTAACACTGTATGTTGCCTAAACTGGCTTTGTTTGTATTTGCTTGCAGGATCGCACAAGGACTTTTGACATGCATTCACTGGAGAACTCGTTAATTGACATAATGAGAGCTGAAAATGATTCACTGAAAGGTAAATTTAGAAAGAGACTATTTCCTGCAGTAAAGAATTGGGAAGACCAGCTTTCTTAGAATAAGGAACTTCAGTTTTGGTTAGGTAAAGCAGAGTTAACGTCGTGCACCTAATGGGTGTCAGTCAGCCTGGGCAGGCCTCCTTTCTGTCGGTTGTCTCTAGATGAAGCCATTGCAACACACCAGCACTTGAGTGTGTTTCGTCTTTATACAAAACAATGTGAAACACAAACATAAGCTGATCTTTTGTGTAAGTTGCCAGTGTTGTTTTTAATAGATACAATGTGTGCAGCCTGTAAAAATGATCAACTGGAGGAATCTTGGTGCAGCTCAGTGAGCCGTAACTTTTTGCTAAGTAGTATTTTCCTGCTGAAGTCATACTTCTTTCTGTTTTGGGAAGAATGAGGTTTAACTCTGTCATTTTGAGAAGAACACTGAGTACTTTATCAAGATTTTTTTTAGTTCTTCACTTCTCTTTTTGCTGCTGCCTTCAGTGGCAGAATTTGTACCATTGGGAAGGAGGGTTGAACTGATTTGCACTTAGGATTTGTCTCTTTCTCTTTCTTTTTTTTTTTTTTTTTCTGAGAAGAACACTGAGTACTTTATCAAGATTTTTTTTAGTTCTTCACTTCTCTTTTTGCTGCTGCCTTCAGTGGCAGAATTTGTACCATTGGGAAGGAGGGTTGAACTGATTTGCACTTAGGATTTGTCTCTTTCTCTTTCTTTTTTTTTTTTCTCAAAGGTAATCTTTCTTTTAAAATACCTCAACTTACAAAATATTCAAAGCATTGTCTACCTATTTTATCTCAACCTGAATAGAAACTCTTTATTGTATATGATTCAGAAGTCTAGTTTCTTATTCTTGTTCTGAAGAGTGAGTAATTTGTTTCAGTTTGATGATTACTTGTGTAAGTAAAAGCAGTCAAACTCTTACATAGGCACACTATCTAAGCATCCAGTTTTGTTACCAGTCATGAGACCACTAAAAAAACATGTGGTTTCTGAAAGTAAATTTCTTTCGATACCAAGGCTTGTGGTGTTCCTGAAATCTGACGTTTTAATAGTGGTTCTTGCTCAGAAGACCAACCTTTGATAAACTGGCAATAACTTGCATTTGTTGCAGTCACCATGGTCTGAAATGCAGCTCACGTTTCATGTCCCCAGTGCTGTGGGGATTCAGGGTGATGAGAAACATCAAGAAATACACTTTCCTATTGAAATGACAGGGAGAGCTTGATGTAGATAAAAGTAATGCAAAATTAATTAAAAAACTGAAATACATTCCCTCCTTATATAGTGGGGGCCAGGCTTTTATTAATAACAAGCAGTAATAGCTTCTATTTGTTTTATATGCTCTCTGGGAACATCCTGTGCCCCCAGCATTGTCTACTGTGCCAAGAACCTGGTGCCCTTCCTTGACTGCAGCTCCTGGGCTTTGCCATGACACCTTCTATTCCGCTGTCAGGCAGGTCCAGCTCAGGTTTTAGCTGCTGAAATCTGGCAAGATAACAGCCCAAAGTGACATGTCTGTAGAACAAATAACATTTCCCTTTAAATTTGAATTTAACAAAGTCAGGTTCATACATATTTATATTCAACGACTAAACAAGGGTAGTTCTGCACAGTAGTACCATTTTTAGTTTAAATGCTTTGAAAAGATGCTTTGCAATTGAAATAATTTTTTTTAGTGCTTCCCATGTTTTAAGAATGTCAGAATAAGTGTGTCAGCAAAGGATACATATAGTTCTGATACAGGTTAATTCCTGCTTGAGCTTAATTGCTAATCCCCTCTGCAGAGTCATCTGTGGTTTGTCTGAAGTTTTGTGTGCGTTGTATCATATGGATTGAAACACAGTAATATCAATCAGTTATTGTTCTGGGAATTATTTCTTAAGTTCTTTAGAAGTTCTTTTCATGGTTAACAGTTACAAAACTATAAAGAAAAATCCTCACAACTGAGATGAAAAATTTAAGGGATTCTATGTGAAATACTTAGTTGTGAAGTCTCGTTTTTCAAGGATTTCCTCAGCAAAAATATCAAGTTTGCTTGCAGTGAAATATGCAGTACACTGAATTTGACTGCTGCTTCTGTGGCATAGCGTACAGTCGCTCAGTTGCTATAACATACTTAGGAATGGATCTTTACTCAAACTAGCATCTACCGTGTCGTGGTAATGCTGCAGGGATCATCTGTAAGTAGGACGGGATTTGTAAGGAGAGGAAACCTTTAGTTAAACCAACTGATACAGTGGGGAAAAAATTTTTGAGTCAAGTCTGAAGAAGGGCTTGTGATCACAAGCCTTTTGGGGCTTTTTTTTCCATCTGTATCAGTTAGTGAATGATTATATCATAGATTCTGTCTGTCTCCTGCTTTCACTTTTCTTGCCTGATTTTTATTTAAACTGATTGAAAGGAGTCTTTAAAAACTTGGGATCTAGAAATCTTAAAATATTACAAATTATGGTTGTCAATTTCTTGCTTGCCATTTCAAACACCTGCAGTTAAATACGCAGATCCAGAACAAGTTTTTTGTTTTGCATTTTAAATGGGTTAATCAGTGCATAGAGTGCTTTTAAACTAAAGTTGGATACTCTAAGAAAGGAAAAGCTTATGGGTTTGAGACTTTAAAAATAGCCTGGGCAAGACACTAATAAAACATACTGTAGAGAGCAACCTCAGAATGGCATGGAAATAATTTAGATGATCTAATAGGTCTCGCTACTATCTTGTGAGTCTTTGAGAGGCTTTAACATTGACTCAACAAGAGTTCAGTGTGTAACACTAACACCACCCCCTTTCGTACTGTAATGGACTTCAAGAGAAAGAGGTACTATGTTAAAATATAGCTTCAAAACAACTTAAAGAGTATGGACATGATAGTACATACCAGTCACTGTTTAGAACCCACTGTCTCTTGGAAATAATTTCTGTCTTTAAATGGTACGTTCAGAGCAGCAGGTTTTGGATACTGTAATAAAATGATAAATAGGAATTCTTCAAAATTTAACAGAATCTATTTACTTCTTGACTGAGGTGATTAGGCTGTGCTAGCCTTGGATTTGTTCAGGACAGTAATAATTATGTTCTTGGGTTGTCTTGCTATATGAAATAAATAGTACTTCCTGCTTCAGGTTCAAAGGTGAATCTTAAGGTGATTCAGGACATTCAGTATTACCTTTTAATGCTTTTTGATAGGCATTTTACCATTTCTTCCCCCCCCCCTCCTTTTTAAAGTATATTTTTATCCCTGCTCAAATCCTCTTCCTTTGCTGAGCAGCTGCCATTTCAATATGTTATTTTTATCCACACGAATGAGCGTGCTGTACGCTGCATAGCCAATGACAGCCTGCAGAAGCCTTTCCCTGGAGACTAATTGCATCTTCTTTACAATGTATTCGGCCTTCGTGAGCTGAGCCTGGGATCCAGAGACTGATTTTGAATCTGGGTCTTCCAGATGGCAATTTGAGCATTACTGTAATAGTAGTAGATTGACTAAATATTTCCTTGTTAAGTGACACTGAAATGTCTTTAAATACTTTATGACCACAGACTGTTTTGTTACGAAATATCCTATGGTTCTGTTCAGAATATAAGGTTATTGCCTGGAAATTATGCAAGGTGAAATGGATTAAAGAAGCAGGCCAGTACATCTGCTTCTAGCGCTGCAAAGCACTCCTGTAAAATTTGGGTGTGAATAGCTCAGTATCTGCATGAATGCTATGAGTCTCTAATGCTAATAGTCTCTAACAACTAAATATAGTTATGTACAAAAAGGAAGGTTTTAGAAGTAGCGAAAAGTCAGAGTATACATACAGACACTGGGAGAGCGAATCGAACAGGAACTCTGCCTTTTAGAGATGGAAAGCCAGAATGGTAAGAACTGGCACCATTCAGGATTTCTCTGAGCAAGCTGATATACCAAACTGCATTCTTAAAGCAATCATCAGCCCCTTAATAGTGATCTGAAAAACTATTAAAGATGTGAATAAAGTAGGTAAACCTCATAAAGTGTTCTTCAATGAAAGGAATCAAAATAGTTTTGACAGCATTTTCTGAATATCTGATAAGAAACTGAACCAGTTGTTTCTTTTCTAGCTGTGTGGATTATGCAATATGTTCATATTAATTGAATAGAACGGGCCATTTGGTTTCCTATATGACCCAGAAAATTAATGAGAATCTGGTGAGAATCAATCCCATTTTTTGCCAACGGCTAAATAACAAAGGCTATGATTCTTTTTAGGGAAGTGGTCCTTTATAAGTGCACAAGACAAAATCTAAGCTATTTTAAGATGTAAAAGAATAGATTTTAAGTTTTTCTTAAATTTTAAAACCATCATTATTTTCATAGCAGTGAGGAATGCTTGAGCTTGGTGGCTAAGGTCAACCTTTCTTCCCTACTCTTGGTCTGTGCAAAGAATTCCATGGTCTAGTTATTGAGTTCTGACAGTTAACGGCCTAATAGATTTTGAGGTTTTTCTTAAATTTAAAAAACAGCATTATTTTCATAGCAGTGACGAATGCTTGAGCTTGGTGGGTAAGGTAAACCTTTTTTCCGTATTCTTGGTCTGTGCAAAGAATTCCATGATCTAGTTATTGAGTTCTGACAGTTAACGGCCTCCGGCAAATGTGTCCGTCTGTCCTGGTGCTGCACTCATCTTCATGGCTCTGCTGCCTCTGGACTGGAGCGAGCTCTCCCAGGGGAATGTGGTGGTCCTACCTCAGGCTTTGGAGAGCAGTACCAGCAGCCGATCTCGTTTGTGTGCCTTATCTTAGAGCAATCCCATCTAAGGATTACTCATTTGCAACTTTTTAATGTATCCAATTTAGGATAAAATGCACAAAAACTTCTGTTTCAATGGACATTTTTTTGTAGACCATTAGGTTTGCTGTAACCCTCCGGCAAATGTGTCCGTCTGTCCTGGTGCTGCACTCATCTTCATGGCTCTGCTGCCTCTGGACTGGAGCGAGCTCTCCCAGGGGAATGTGGTGGTCCTACCTCAGGCTTTGGAGAGCAGTACCAGCAGCCGATCTCGTTTGTGTGCCTTATCTTAGAGCAATCCCATCTAAGGATTACTCATTTGCAACTTTTTAATGTATCCAATTTAGGATAAAATGCACAAAAACTTCTGTTTCAATGGACATTTTTTTGTAGACCATTAGGTTTGCTGTAACTGTCCTTGGGAACCTTCGATGGTTTACTGTGTTGAATGTTTCCTACTCAAGATCTTCTTGGATTTCACCTCCTATACAGTAAACCAGGAAAGGCTAATAGGATTTGCCAACTTGAGGGCATATTAATTAAGGGGAAAACCAGTTGTTTGACTGGCTCAAAATATTGCTGAAGAGGGTTTAATAGCAATAAACTACAGCCCATGCTGATGGGGCTGTGACGCGGGAAACTGTGTGTGAATTTTATTTGAAATGGGCAGCTCCCATCCCTGTTCCACCTTCTGCTTCAATTGACTTTTTTTTTGTAGACCATTAGGTTTGCTGTAACTGTCCTTGGGAACCTTCGATGGTTTACTGTGTTGAATGTTTCCTACTCAAGATCTTCTTGGATTTCACCTCCTATACAGTAAACCAGGAAAGGCTAATAGGATTTGCCAACTTGAGGGCATATTAATTAAGGGGAAAACCAGTTGTTTGACTGGCTCAAAATATTGCTGAAGAGGGTTTAATAGCAATAAACTACAGCCCATGCTGATGGGGCTGTGACGCGGGAAACTGTGTGTGAATTTTATTTGAAATGGGCAGCTCCCATCCCTGTTCTATCCAGTTTCCAGTTGGGCTGGAGCAGAACTGTTCTCACTGCTCTTGACGACAAAGGGCAGCCTTTCCTTCCAAATGTAGCTAATATTCCAAATTTTGGGGCAATGCTCGGTATTTTAATTTTTCAGTCTTCTGGTATGCTTTTTTTCCTCAGTCCCTCTCTTGACAATGGAAGTGTTTGTTGATTTATCCCAACCTTTGGGGTTTACCAGGGCCTTTGTTTAGACACAGCCAACAGCCTGGTAGGAAAATGGCATCACCTGGGCAACAGGAGCCAGCAGAAATCTTTGATTAATAAATACTGAGATCAGACCATAGGCTGGATTATAACCTTACATAGGAGTAATCACAACCATACATAATGTATGATTTTACATGCGTTCGCTATTATCTAATAGACTCCCAGCTTTCTCATTGAAACTGGCATTTGGTTTTTGGCTTCAACTGAAAGCTTCCTTGTACAGTGATGCTTAACTTGATGAGGCTTAGAAAGGCGAAACATGATTTGGGAGAAAAAAAAACAACAATCACGCCTCAAACTTAGAAAAAATACCAGGAGTTGAACATAGCCGATATGCAGTGAGAAATTAAAATAAATCCTCCCCCGCCCCATCTCTTCCCGTGAGGAGACGAGTTTTGGGCCGACCCTGAGCCAGTCTCCCCTGGCGCTACCAAATACCCCACAGGGGGGTGACCCTCCTTTTAATTTCACACAGAGGTGAAGGGAAATTTATTCTTTTTAAGCGGCAGCCCGCCGGAACGTGGGTGAAATGACTCCAATTTAAAAGCCAGCCGCCTCTGCACGGCTCATCTTTGGTTTAGAGGAGGCCCTCGGGAAGGGAGGGGGTGTGAAACCCCCCCCGCGGCCGTTGGCTCTGTGGGCTCTCCCGCATGGCCGCCTGTGCCCCGCTGTGGGGCTGCCGCTTGTGGAGCGCCCGTCCCCGGGCGGCCTGAAGGCTTCACACCCCCAGGTACCTGTGCTCTCCTACTTAGAGGCTCGGCTTCCTAACTGTAGCCCAACCTTCCCTGTATTTTCAATCTGCTGCGAGCTGGCAGGGCTCCTAGTGCGGTTCTGAGGGGGAGAAGGGAATGTTGCCGGGTGTTAGCGTCAGTGGCAGGTTCCGGTAACTTCCTTTGGAGCCTGCTCTTCTTTAAACACCGATTTAAAGGTCACCGTTTGTGTTGTGCTTCCTGGAGGCACGGAGGAGCCTGCGTGCCCTCCTCAGTTTGTGTAATACCGGTGTTCAGCAACAGCGGAGACGTTAGATATGGCTGTATTCTTAAAGCCACAGGCAGGCCCTCTCGCTTTTTATTCCCCCAGCCCTAATTCAGGGTTGTGATTCCTCACCTGCAAACCCCACGGGCCCGTCAGCAGCGGGAGTGCGCCGGCTGTGGAGTGATTCTGTGGCAGGAGGAAGAACGTGGGTCGGTCTGGCATATTTTGGACGGTTAAAGCCTTGAAATCGGGCTGATTGCGAAGTTCATGGGAGCATAGAATGGCTCAGGTTGGAAGGGACTTCAAAGATCACCTAGTTCCAGCCCCCCTGCCACGATTGCCTGGTTTTGTGGCACTGTATGCCATAAGAAAATGGGGTCGGTTTAAAAAAAGGTTTTTGATTTATAGCAGTCTGGAATTGGCAGCATTTAGGTGGTTGTAAATGAAATGACAATTTGCCCGTTCTTTGGAAGACGTTATTTGGACTGGAACACAGATTGCCCTGAGGCAAAAGTAGAGTGTCATTTAGGTTAAGACCTCTGAGATTTTTTTTCCTGATTATTCCTTGGCTTTGGCACCTTAATTTTCTATTATCAACCATGAAAAGCCAAGACCTATTTACGCAATCTCAGAAAACGTTGTGCATTACCTAATAAATAATTTAAACCGTTTGTATCCACGTACAGTGATGCATATGATTTAAAAAATAAAGCAGTAGTTGAGTTACTGCTGTTTGTTTTACTCTTTGCACAAATACTCTTACTACACTGAAAACTGCAAAAATCCCAGGACATGCAGCATTTAGGATGATATCATAAACACTTTTGCAGTCATCTGGAATGATTTGGGAAATAATAGGACAACCCAAATTATGTACTGAAATGTAGCAGTTTAGTATTTGTTTTCAGTGATGAAAAACATAAGTTGGAAGAGTTGAATTACTGTTGACATTAAATTAATTGCTTTGGTTTTATTGATATTCTTAATTTTAATTGTGTGGGAAGTAATTTGTAGGTTATGGTGCTGCTCAGAGTTTGGGGAATTTTTCAAAATGTTAACATTTATTTGCCCTTGGATCTGCATTCAGAACTTGAGTTTGACTTATGTTAAAAATATATAATGCTAAATACTGGAAGAAAATAAGGTAAGGAAACAGATACTGCTGGTTACCTATGCTAATACTACTTTTACACAAGAAATTACTGGGTAGGTTTAAACTTTGTGATAATACCTGCATTTTTACAGAAATACAGTCTTTATAATGCAAGTGTCAAACAACTATAGTTTATACTTCACTACTGCAGGATTTAGAGGTAGGGTATTAGTTCAGCTGAGGAAGAGCAACACCTTGATTTATGCTTTCTGGCTAAAATTAAGCCATTGAGCAATAAACTATAGGGTATTAATGTAACCACTCTTTGAGGCCAGGAAATTCCTTGCCCTGCTGCCACAGAGCAGTACAAATATCCTAGGGTTTTCTGATCCTTGTCCAGCTTTGAAATCAGTGTTAGGATTCCTGTTAACTTCATGGGAGTATGAGACTTACGGATTTTTTTGTCCAGTCTTGAAACATTTCACATAGGCCCCTTGCCATCCCATCCCGTCTCCAGAGTCTGTATGGAAAATTAAATGCCTTTCGTAGTCCTTAGACAAGAGACTTCCTAGGAATGTGTGTGCTGGAAATGATGTGGCAGTTAGAGAATTTTAAACCACAACAAAACACTGCTGCTGAAACTTTTCATGTGTAAATCGGTGATTTGATCTGGAAAAGTGTTACAGCTGACAAAATTGTGCTGAATTCCATGACAGCAGCCTTGCTAACCTTTCTAAGGTTTTCTTGTTTTCATTTTTATATTTTTTGTCTTTGTTAAATTAATTCTATCCCTCCCTTTAGAAGTGTGTTTAATCTCCTGCCTTGGTCAATGTCACTGTCCACCAAGTGGTTTCTTTTTTCTTTTCTGAATTCTTGCTTTGATAATCTCTGACCATTTTGGATCATCTTCAAAGCAGCCTTTAATTTGGAGCTGTACTCCATGAGTAGTGCCTGTTCCTTGTTTTAGAAGAGGGAGAGCTCACCCGCCTCCCCTCCCAAACTGATGAAACTACCTGTCTTTGGGCTTTTTCCTCACTTTGTTCAGTTTTTTCCTTGATGTTGAATTGTTAGCTCTTTGAGTCTTTTGTTGGCCACATTTTGCATACTCTCTACCATCATGTTTATCAGGCTAGAAATGGCATGAAAGGAGCAGAAAGAAAAGCCTGAAGTGCTTTTCTTAAGGCTGGAGATAAAGAAGAGTTGGGAGGTATAATGAGAATCACAGAATTGAGGAATGGGGATGAGTTTTGAGAAAAGATAAGGAGGTGACAGATGAGGTGTAAGTGTAAACCGGAACAGCTCCTAGGAAAGTCATACAGAAACAGTTTTTAATAGTGGAGAGTCTTTGCATATACCCAAAAGTGACTGTGCAGTAGCCTGAAATATGATTTTTACATCAATTACTTAAGGTGTTTCAAAAAGAGTTGTGGTGCGTGTACAATTTGTGTTTTCGCTATCTAATTATTTTAATTTAGTATTAGGCAGAATGATAAGAACTATTGATGAGGTGAATCTGAAAATACATCTTACAGTGGATCTATCTGTACTTGGCTTAATGTATTGTCTGTTGGAATGCAGATCAGTTAGCTGTTGTGCTAGTTTTTGGGGGTTTCTTTTGGGATGTTTTTTTTTTTTCACTGTAATGTTATTAGGTGGACTATAATGTGGATAGTTGATGAGTGGAGCAGTCATGTGCCATCTCTAGGTACGCAGTTGTCAAGTGTCTTTAGAGGTACAGGGAGTAACTTTCTTTCAGTTTTGCTTAGAAATCCTATTAACAAGATTTCCCAGCTCTGCAGTTAGATTGGATAGGTATGATAAAAGGATAAATTTTGTGTATGGAGTGATAATTGTGATAGATCAAATATATAAACCAATATATAATACATTAATAAATTTCCAGTAATTTATAATAATGTTACATACAGATCTTCATATTGTCATTAGTATTAGTGCACAATGGTGAAGGAGAATTTTATAGCTTTCTGAAGGCATCTTAAAGAATGTCTGAGTTGCTCATATGTCATTTTAAATTTTTATAATGAATAGTGTTGGTGTCTGGACCTGTATACCATTTAGGATCTAGGTGCAGCAAATGAAGTGCTGTTTCTTTTAAAATACAGTTTTTTGTTTCTTTTCCCATTTGGATTGGGTGTGGGGAAGTCTCCAGTTATTTCATGTGTATTACTGGAAAAATTAGTCTTACCTATGCTTGTTACTGTAAAAATGAAAAATGGGGAAATGCGGCAGAGACTTGAGCATGCTTGGTCTTTACTTGCTTGTGTTCTGTTTCCTTATTGTTTGGGAGTGAAGTAAGAGGATGCTTAAAAAAGGAACAAAGGCTTAAATTGCATTCCAGGCTGTCTTGTGACCGTGCTTTCCACAGACAAAAATAAGTTTCTTTGAACCTATTATTGTACTTGGGGAACTCTGGTTTTAGATCTCGCAGCATGTAAGTATATGCCAATGTCAATCTAGCTCTTGCAGGTCACACGCAGGAATTGCATCTCAGGTTATTCATTAAAGCATGGGTAGAATTCAGCCTGTTCGTTTACATTAATTGTTAGGCTGACGGTACAGGCAGATACCAGCATCACTTGGGGCAGAATGTTGCGTATAAAGAATCCAGGAAGACACTGAATGTGAACCATGACTGGAAATGGGAGGTTTGTGAAGTTTTTGCACCTTTTCCTTATGTTTTCATAAATTGTTCAATAAATTCTGTAATAAGTTCAATAAAATGTTCTTGTCACTTAAGAAAAAAAAGTGATTTTTGATATATGACATCTTGTTCTTTCCTTTCCCCATGTCAGAAAATCCATCATTAGTGTGTAGTTTGCAATTGACTGAAGTTAGCACATTTGAAGTAGTTTTGTGACTGAGAACCTGATTTGCTCTTTGCTGGCAAAGCTAATACTAATTAGCTTTAAATAATAATAATTTCTCTCAGTTGCAAACTCTGCCTTTTATTTTCTGTTTTTAAAGTGAATATAGTAGTAGTTGGAGTGTTCAAAAGATAAATGCTGCCAATTATTCCATATCATAAATTGGAAGATTTATTGAGGGAAAAGATTGGATATTTTTATAACTACTTGTCTATACTCCAGAAGTCATACATTAATATAAAATAAAGCTCAGTGCCACCAGCAGTAGGGTGCTTGCTTTTCTGAAATGCACATATAATTCCAGCTAACATCCAGTCTCCAGCAGAGGATTGTGCTTCATGATTTGCTTTTTCTGCTTTTGGTATCTTATATTTGACCCCATGGGGGTTCCTGGAGGAGAGGGAAGAGTTATATTCAGATATGTATAATATTTAAGGGTTCCACTTAAATTGATTTGCAGTAACGCAGTGTAACATAATTGGAATTATGGAAAAAATACTGATACCTTGTAGACAAAGCTGTAGCCATGGTTAGGGTTTAAAGCAGGTTTGTTTAGGAGATTTCTCTGTGTTGTTCTGTTTGATAGTGAAGAAAACTTCAAAGTTAGCTTTGAAGCTTCTGTATTTTTGAGTGGAGTGAGACTGGATTTGGTTTGTCACCTTTCGCGAGTGGTTAAGTGGTTGTTGAAATGTATGAAAGATGATATCTTGAGGTTCAGTCTGTGTTAGCCTGGCAGAGTACCTGAGAGCAGCAGCAGTGGTGGTTTTAAAGCTCTCACACAAGCTGAACTGCAGTGTTTTCACAGTTAACTTTTTTTTTTTTATTTTCTCTCAATTTCCCCTTCAGGCTTAAGCTTGACTAGCATGCTGGAAGCCTGTCTAGGACTTTTTGTCCTGGTTGCCCAATCTGGGAGTTAGCTTGAACTTCTTGCAAAGGTGGATTTGAACAGATGCTGGGCTGGACTGGCCGAGCTGGAAGCACGTGTGCCTCTCTGCCCCGGGCAGTGTCTCTGGGTGCCACGACAGCTCAGTGCATGGGAATGAGAGCTGTTAGTTATTTTTTATTTCCCCAAACATTATTCTTTTCTGAATATAACTATATGGTCACTTCGGTGAGGCAGTTTTGCTTTAGGCAGATTAAAGCCCTAAAAACTTGAAGCTTGTTGCGCAAGGCTTGGAAACAGTAGTTTTCATTTTCCCTGTTTCTCACTTTCTCTCCTCCTCTGCCCCCTAATTATTTGATGTGTAAAGTTGTCAACAATCAAACTATTAGATGTTACTAGACTGATAACATGCTTCATGCTATACAGTCAGGTTCTACCCTTTTACCATGTGAACCCAATTAATTCGACATAATCACGGGTAAAAAAGTGTCAGCATCAGAAGAGCCAGCACTAAAAGGCTTTTGTAGGAAGATTCTCCTTAGGGTTTTAGAAGAAAAGAAACCCATTTGCTTTTTGTGTGTCGGTTGTGTTTTGTGACACTGACCTGGAATTTAAAATGAAAGATTCTAGTCAGACCTGTGGTCGAATGCTATGGAATACCAGAAACTTAATTTTGTTAGTGTTCTCAACAGAAAGAATGGGTAAATACTTGTCTTCAGGCATCTGGCTTTACTTGAAATAAAGCATAATACTCGCATCTACAGTAATACTCTTGTTTTTCAGCATTTGTTTGGACATTTTGGACATGAACTAGAGCTGTATTTCTCATCATATGCTTTTTCACTTATTGTTTAATGTTTAAATAGTGTTTCTTTAAAAATAAATTAAGAGGAAAAAAAATGCAGGTTTTGGCATCTCTGCTGCTTAATTTTGCAGAATCAGTACTTTCAAAGGTGTTAATCCTTGATTTTATTGTGCGGCCAAATGTAGTCTACTTTCCTGGTTTCATGCTGACTTTGACAGTGCTAAAAGTGTGAGAAATGTACATTCTCCAGATGTATATAGAGAGATGTTTAATTTTTATAGGATTGTCTTAGATTAAGAAAATACTGTTTGAATGTTTTTCATTCTTTTAAGTTCAGTAGTGTTTGAAATCCAAATAATAGGGAATCTGTAGTATCTCTTTTTAGTTACTTGGTTTTGACAATTTTTAAAACAGGGATCTCATTTGACAACATCACGAAGATGGCTATGACTGCAAGATGTAAGTTCTAGCATGGAATAAGCTCACTGTCAGTGTAGATTTGTTAAATTTTTTGATTTATTGATAGAATTTGTCCTGGATCATGTGTCTGTGTCACTTTTTACCATGCATTGGCAGTCTGTTCCACAGTCAACGTACCATGTGCTGGGGATAATTTGACAGAAATGAGATTATGTGCTTGAACTGGGCAAAATTTTTGCACACATGCTGGCCCTAGTTAATAATCCTGGAACTGTGGCCTAATCATTTTGTCCTTAATGTTTTAGAACTAAACCAAATGAATGCATAAAAATCAGTACTTTTTTGCCTGCCATGAAACACTTTCTGACACTGTCTGCTTTCCTACTGAAAATATCATCTAAGACTTAAGCTGTAAGGCTCTTTTAAATAGGAAGAAGTATAGGCAGATACAATTTTGTATTGTAATTTGAGAAAACATATACCTCTCTGAAAATAGCTGCCTTAGTCTCTGAATTGCTGCTTCATATACAGAGATAATTTAACCAAAGGTAGGTTAAATATAGATGTTCTTTATAATTTTCATTTTTCTGCTTTTGGTTTGGTTAAGGATACGATTAGATTCTTTGCTAGTGAAATAGGGTTTGAGATGACCTTACAGAACTTCTTGTGAAATGTGCCTGTGGTAGAAACACGTGGTCCATGCGTTACACACGAAATGCGTTGTGAAACATGAAGTGATGATAAAATCTAACTCTTGAGTTATAATCAACCCTACCTGCCCTCAGGGAGTAGTACAGGAGAAAAGGTAATAAAATACTATAGTTCGTATTTTAATGGCTTCATGCACAGCATTGTTAATTTTGCTACAATTACAAATTACAGTTTAGTGTGGAATAATTTAGAAATAAGGCTTTGTTGGAATAGTAAAACCAGATTGTACTTCAATTATTTTTCTATAATTTAAAGGTAGAACTCAAGAAAGCATATATATTTTCTATAATAGATTTAAGGATGTCTAGCCCACATCTAGAAATAATCCCGTGAAACTGATTTTCTCTGAAAGTTAAGTCCCAAGTGAAACAGAAGACGGACCAGGGCCAAATTATCTCCCTGTCTTCTCTTTAGGGGAAGAAAGTGACTAGCAGAGTGTAAACATTTTCAGTGAAAGTTTGAAAGTCTGTGTTTGTGTATTGATCTTACTTGCTTTTTAACATAAGAAACTGGACACCTATGGCCATCTGCAGTTAATTTTTTTTTTAAGTAATATGGAGAGGTTTCAAGGTAGTCTTAGAGAAAAACTTATTATCCCCCTTTTAAAAAAATATCTGAAGTTTTACATTATTATCCATTTATATAATACTTTAATAGCTGATGATGGTATAGAGGCTTTGTTTTCCCTTCTACTATGTGCTGCTGTCATCTGCAAGAGTTGTAGCCCTTTTCCCCTGTACTGGTTCCCTCACTTGTATCCCAGGTTCTTGTCACTTTTTGTCCCTAAAAATCAACAGTTGAAATCATTACTTCATTCATGAAACTTAAGAAATTGGGATCACTTCAATAAAATCTTGTTCAGCTTGAATATTTTTCCTAGATTCTGTATGATCAGTGTAAAATGTGAAAGAGTCTGTGCAAACGGACATAAGTTTCCTGGCTTTGCCGGAGCGGGGTGGTGGGAAGCTGTCACAGCGGTAGAACTAGTGCTTGGTGGGAGGGTGTGATTGGGTCTTACTTGTTCTCACAATCGGGTTACCTAAAGAGTCAACACAAATATTTGTCCCTTTTAAATTTCAAAAAAATTTCTCTGGTAACTTCAGTGATTAACGTGCATAGAAACCTGAAATTCCTCAGAACTCACTAATGAAACCGGTCAAGTTTGATGTTTGAGAGGAAAGAAATAAGAGCGTATCACTAAGTAAAAGATTACAGTGTGTTACTCTGTTGGCCTCTGTGCCAAGGTAAAGAGCAGGATCCTTGCCTTGAGGAGCTCTGGGACTAAGTTATAAATTCAGTACAGAACTGGACCGGTGGACGTCAAATGTCTTAAAACAAATACAGCAAGGTAGTGAGAATGAAGGTACAACCACAATTTAACTTTGAGCATTCAGTTGCTCTGTCCATTCCAGGGGTTTATGATGTTTATTTTAATATTAACCATGGATGTGTGTATAATTCTCCTAGTTGTAACGTGGCCTTAGAAAGTTGGGATGAGATTCACAGGAGATACGGATCCTCTTGCTTGCTGCTCCCTTTGCTTTAAACAGTCTGCTCTTGAGCTGACCTTTTTATGTAAATTTTCCACAGTTAATGGCACAAAACACACCTGAAATTGCTACTATCCTGCAGACTGGAAGGCAGCAAGAACTGTTAAAGAGCACCAGGTGCTCAGCCCGGGCATGCTTTTTGCAGGACAACCTTGTAGTAAGTGATTTAGGTCTCCTGCATGTGTTTTTCATGCTTCCTCAGCAGAGTACCTGTGTCATTGGGAGCTGTGTACTTTAGACAGAATTGCACATGTGATTCTACACAACGTATTGACAGTCTTTTTGGTGATGAGAAGAAAGCTCAGTACATTTGATTGGAGGTATGTTAGACACAAAAGACGTGATTTAAAAAAAAAAAAAGAAAAGAGATGGGGAGATGGCCAGGAGCCCATTAAGTGTCTCAATTGAAGAGAAGAAAGACAGAAAAATTTGAGTGGGTTGCTTGTTTAGTAAGTTCCTTAAAATGAAATACAATAAAAGCAGCAGATTTTTGCAAAAGACCATTGGCTTTCTATATGTCTTTATTTCTTACATTGAAAGGAGTGTTGCAGGGAGAGCTGAGGTGACAAAATAATTGAAGTGACTGCTAATAGCATTTTAAATTTCAGACTGATTTTGTTGGAAAAATATCTCTGCATAGGTTATTAATAAGCAATTGAACCGGTTGCATAAATAATTTGCATTTTTTAGGTTTTGTAACAATTCTTGCAGAAATATCTTGTGAGACTAGGCCATTTGTGCAATTATCTGAAACGTTGAAGAATTGGGAAAAGGAAAAATAGATTTGAGGAATCCAAACCAATGTTGTAGTTATCTCATTTCTCAGCAGGGGATAGGCAAGCATCCTCATCTTCAGGATTAAATCTTCTTCTCTGGTTGGTAACAGTTATCTTAAGGCTTTGTTTATGTTGCAGCTTAGCTTGGGGACTCCCATAGCCAAGATTTCTCTTAATTTAAAATTATGAAAGCCAGAGACAGAATTGGTAAATCACTGTTAACTGTCTTCCTGGCCTGCCAAGAGAGCATTCTTTAGTTTCAGTCTTGTGTATTACATTGTGTGAAATTAATCGCATGTGATGAGCTCTGAATTCACTGAGCAGAGAAAGTTTGTGTCTGGGCTGCTCTGGGGTGGTTTATAAACTGTGGCTCCTTAGAAATGTTTTGAAATGTCAAATGTTGGTATTTTGTGGGTTAGGTGAAGCAGATGCAGAAAATAAGCAAATTAAGAAGAAAAAAATTAAATCTTAGTATTTGGTTCTCAAAATCTCTTCAGTAGTATTTGGCACTGGAAATACTTCTTACCTGGTGGCTGGGCTTTTTGTTGTTGTTGTTGTTGTTTTCCGTATGGCAAAGGAGAAAAATCCTCTTACCTTGAGAGACACAGGTGGCAAAGCAGCGAGGAGCCTGCTGACCTAAATTGTGGTCACAGATCCGCAGTGGGAATCGTATCTCTGCTGCACGCTTTGTTGCCAAGAATGGGTGTACTGAGTGAGGAGTTTGTGCGGTTTTGTTAGTAATTTAGAAACCACAAGCAAGATTTTTATGGCTTTATAGAGGGAGCTGTTTTTGAAAGTGCTTGATGTTTTCTAAAACGTGCAAAGGCTTCTCAGCTTTGTTAGAAATGCAGTAAGATTGCCGATTGCTTTTCGTGAAAGATGAGTTCCTTAAAACTTCCTACTTTGAGGACTATATGAGCATTTTGGATTTATAAATTCAAAATTACCATGGAAAAATGATACTTGTAAAGGCCCTCAGCCTTTAAGATTCTCCCATAAAGCCAGTACCTGTGTGAACATTCGAGTTCTGCTTCAGTCTGAAGACTAGGGCTTTGGTATTTTGTATTCTTGGTGTTCATAGTGAGTATCTCTATCAACAAAAGATCAGAGAAGTAAAAGGATCTTACAGATGTTAAATAATCATGAAGGAAATTGGATTGATATGATTTTTATTTTGAAAGAGGAAATGACTTCTGTTGTGGTTTACAAATATTTAAATGCTTAAACTAATTGTCAGCCTCAGTTTTAAATGAGGAAGCAAAATAAAATACATGATGTGCTCAGAGATTCTCATAGTACTTGCCAGGAGAAACAAAGTTTTGAAAACAGTTGGCCTGCTTTCAGACACAGACTTTAATGAGATTAAAAGAGAAAGAATGTGCAAGTTTGATTACAAAGTTTGGCCGTATTCTGACAATGGGTCCTGGAAGCCAGGGCAGAAGAAGGTTCTGTTTTTTAGTGGTACAATTGATTTGTTTTGGAAAATGAAAAGTAGGAAGCAGTGGGTAGCTGTCGAATAATTGCAGCAAAGTGTACTAAGTTGATAAGAGAGAATCTATCCTGTTGTACACAGGCTGCAGGAGGTCTGAAAGGAAGTTTTAGTGGCACAGAGGTTTTCTCCTTGACTTTAAAATTTTCAGCTGGTTATTTGCCAGTAATAACTTAACCAAGGATTTTGTGGGTTGTGCAAAGCTTTAATAGCAACCTTATTTGGAAACAAATTAACACAATAGTCCTCCACTTTCCTTGCATTAGGTCTTTTCCTACAGTTCAGATGAAGATCAGAGTTAGACTATGCTTGAGCTGGGCACGGTGGAGGACATGGTGTGTTGCAGAATGTGTCAGGAGACTTGGTATATGAGAAAAGACCCATATACTTACAGGCATACACCCAACAGAGGATTAAGGAATAGATTCAAAAATGAATGTGCAAATTAAGAACTAAAATTGTTTTCGATAGATTCAAAAATGATTAAGGGATAGATTCAAAAATAAATGTGCAAATTAAGAACTAAAATTGTTTTCAGAATCTCTTTGAGTACACATATAAACTTCGTCATCCTCATATCAACATGTTTTGTCAATTAAGTAATGGAGATGGTGCAAGGAAGGCCTGGTCTTGTGGGTGGTGGGGGAGGTCAGCTTGTGAACACCATTTAAAATGACTCGGAGTATGAAAAGGCTTGAGAATCACTGAGTTAGTAAAAAGGCGCTAAAACAAGGTCTTTTGGTCCTTATAACAATGTTTGAAAGGCTGTTTTCTTTCTCATTTAACATGCAGCAAGGACATATGGGAGAAGGCGAGGTAACAATATTCCTATTTAATTTTCTAATGTTGACAATGTCTCATGGGAGAAAAAACATTAAGTTGTTACTAGAGGGCAAACTCCAAAATTTAAGATTATAAAGCTTCAGTTTCACATGCGTTTACATAGTCTGCATGCCATAAATAAACATTTAAACTGAATTAGGTAGTACTCCACAGTAGTACTATTGGGGCTGAAATGATCACGATCCTTACAGTGGACATCATCTATATGATTTGTTATGCTAGAGCCATGTTGCTGTGTTTGTGTGTATGTTATGAATGCCAATACGCTGGAGAAGTTTATTTTGGTTGTTTTGGGTGCTGATGGTTTTCTTGACGCAGCGTAGACAATAGAGAATATATGTCCTGGCCTGTGAGGGTAAAGAACCAGATCCTGCAAGCATGAATGTTGAATTATCTGTCGGCGGTGGTAATGCTGCTCAACCTGAAAAGGTTGTTTAGGCAGGGAGAATTGCTCCCTTCCAACAATACCTGCAGGATTGGGGTCTTAAGAGATCAAACAAAAGATGTACATCAGTTCAGTAGGAGAAAACAAAATAACATTTAAGTCTATATTACAATATTTTTATTATAGGAGGAGCCAGTTTTGACTAGCTACAGAAATAGGCCTGATTATAGTTGATTTTTATTTTAATTACCGGTGTACAAATATTCTTGAAATTTCAAATAAAGCAAGCTGACCGAGCCTTCCATTTTTTATTTGTATAAATTCTATGGACTCTAGATTTTATTGTATTTTTTTTCTTTTAACTTGTTAGCTGCTTGATTTTTGCATGGAAAATGTCTGGATACTGGAACTGATCAAATTTTCCATTTTCAAGATGTTTTCTTTTTTAAAATAAATTTATTTCAAAGGAAGGAAGCAAGAACAGGATAAATTAACCTTACCAATACATTACTGTGGCAGATTGTAGTGAATTCTAAAAAAGCAGACATAGTATATCGCATCATAGGCAAAGGAAATGTATCCTAAAACTTGTAGCATAATTTGCTTACTTTCCCTATATTTATTTATTTATTCCTAAAATAATCCTTAAATGAGTAGAAGTCTATTCAGTTTGTTGTCTAGATATTGAATACTGTAACTAAAGGGTGAATTTATGGAAGAGATCAGCTTGTGTGCTCTTTTTATGATATTATACAGTTGCACTTATAAATCAAAGAATCTTATTTAAAAGTAATAACTATTATTAAGGAAATCTGTGATAAAGGATTATCACAGACAAGCACTGGGCTGTGAAGGGAAGGATGCTTACAGCATTTTCTCTTAAAGCGAGTCCATTAATGAAACCCTTTCGTAACATCTAAGTAAACTTGCTTCTAGGAATGACACAGTATTGCCTAGTTTTCAGTCTTCATTTACAGTAAATTGCAGTGGGTCTTCCTGTTTTTATCAGGATATTTTTGTTATTTAATAGTGGGTGGTTTATAATACGTTTTGATATCAGGTAATTTAAATGTGGAATACATTTAGCTGGTAGAATTCTTGTTTTCCCATCTGCACCGTGAATTTGTATCTGCTCATTGTAAGAAGCTGTTCACTGGAAAATGATACATACAGCTCAGGTTTTAGTGATGTATGCACTTGGCAAAGTCCCAGAAAAAAAAATTGGCTAATACTCTCTTCTGTTTTTACACCTTTTGGAAAGAAATCTAATTAGAAACATGAAATAGAATGGAAAATGGTAAACTTGAGCGTCCATTAGAAATATTGGTTTGTTTCAAATTTTCATTTGTTGTAGTGCAGTTACGAAGAAAGTAGCAACATTTTCTCTGAAATAGTGCATTTGAGTTACAGAATTATATTGAAAACTCTAAGGGTCATGTGAAATGGAGGACATAACTGCTCATTAAAAGGGAAGATTGCAAACAGTTCTACTGTTAATGTAGCAATTAGTGCATTTTATAAAATAATATTTAAACAGCGTGTGCTTTGTTCTGTTAGTATGTTTCTTTTCCTTCTTTTTTTTTTTTGTAACCCCCTCTTTAGGTCAGTCTTCACTGTTTCCAATGGAAGACGGGTTCTTGGATGATGGCCGTGGGGATCAGACTCTTCACAGTGGTTTAGGATCACCTCACTGCTTCTCCCACCAGAACGGAGAGAGAGTGGAACGCTACTCCCGCAAAGTCTTTGTTGGCGGGTTGCCACCAGATATTGATGAAGGTAGGCCCAGAAGATCTGATCCAGAGAAGCTCCTTCTGGCTCAATGACAGAACCGTGGTGTGAAACCTTTTGTCTGTTAGCTAAGGAATGATTGTTTTTCTGAACTCTAGGGAAAAGCTTTGATACGTAAATTGCTCTTTGCATGTCGTCACTTTCAGTCCATGGCAAATGTGAGATAATTCAACTAGTTTAGGCCTTAGCATTGTTCTGCCATTGTAGGACAAAACTGTAAGTTACCACACATTTAACTGACTTTTACAGTATGAAAATGATAAAAAAGGGATAGTGGTGCAAAAATAAACAAAGAAATACCATCTGTTGAAATTTGTAAATATATTGCAAACATTTTATAGGCACCAGAAGCCAGTAGTAGGAAAAGCATTGCTAGTAGTTTTATAAAGTTTGTATGGCATAGTAAGTCGTAGCTCTTTATTTGGTGCTTATGTGTAGTTCTCAGAGGTTGTTTTCAGCAATGATTATGTCCTGTTGTAGTTTCTGAGGTGTGCACAGTGAGCACTCGGGCAGGGATGAAGCTGTGTGGAGGCAGTTACATACAGTGGGGAACCAGGGGTTTGTGGTGGGTCCATCGTACACACCCAGGTGACAGAACACTGCTGTCCCTATTAAAAAATCAAATGAAAAAATATGCACAAGTGTTGTGAAGCTTTATTTCACTAGAGTTCTGAGCTCTGTATTTCATATGTATGAGCGTGCTGGGATATTGGTTAAAAGGACTACAGCAACTCTAAAGGAGAATCTTTTTAATACCCATTTTTTGTGTCAGGGAGAGTGATTGTAATGCACTGCAGTGTGTGCTGCTGTGACGTGATAACCTGACCTTCATGTCAAACATAAGAGCTACTTTATTATTAAAAGGTCAAATATGACATGGTGTTTACAAGAGGAAAAATGATCTTCAGTCTCTTTTTCTGTGGTGGTGTTGGGATTTTGTTTGTTTTTTAACGTTGCCACCTGTGTTGTTTTAAAAGCAGATGAGCACTTCAATAGTTTGGTCTCTATGGGCCCTAGTTATTGAAGAGTAGGACCTTTTCTAAACCTGCTTCTGTCAGCACTTTTCCTGTTAAATGCACAGGTGTGAATTAGAATAAGGAACATATGATTTAAAATCTACATCACAGTGGAATTTTTGAGGTTTTTCTGATCCCGTTTCTAGAAAGCATTTTATGTATGTGCTTTAACATTAAAGTTGTGTCAAGTGCTGTTCTGAATGGAGATCTATTTTAAGAATAGATATGTAGTAATTACCGTTCTCCTTGGTTTGTATCTTCATCAGCATGTAACTGTGACACACTACCATTGCTCTGTATGTTCCTGGTAGTGCACAGAGAAGCTGTCAGTACAGATTTCAGTTGCTATTTCATTAGGAATATCACTGAAGAATGTAAACAAACTGAAAAAGTTTGTTGTCAGTAACACCTTTTCAGATTTCTAACCAAATTTGAGGATGGGGACAATCCTCTAAATTGTGTATTAGGAACCCCCAACAGCATGCCAGTATGGAAAGCCCTGTAATACCTTAACCAGAACACATCTGAGCAGTGTGCAAGTTTAGATGGCACTGCAGCAAGGTGAAGTTTATTCTTTTTGTTTCCATTTTTAAATGAAAATCCTTGTTCAGAGAACTTTAACTAGCAATGTTTCAAGTGTTTGTGGAGAGAGAAAAGGAAATAATCACTCAATTTCAGGAAGAACAGAATTGCAACTAGACAGCTAGCATATGCAAATTTATACCAGTAATTTGAGGTCAAAGGCAGAATTGAAATGCCAGAATTGCTTCTTGAGAAAGTAATATGTTCTTGCCATTTCTCCTATAAAATTACATAACTATGTCCCAAGTTTACTGTTAGTTTGGGGTCAAGCTCAGATAGTGTTTGCACATGTGGCACTGGCATGTGATATGAACAGGCACGGCTGGGTCTTGTGATAGTCCCTTCATTTTTTTCCAGTCTTTTTGCAATTAGAAGGCCTGTTAGCAGAGCTGATTGTTTACTAGCGAGTCAGCAAATTGTCTCTAAACTCTTGCGGGAGAAGTGTTGAAGCTGAATTATTATTATGGCTGTATTGATGCAGTGACTCCATTTGTGTGAAGTAGCGGGTTGCGAGCTTTTATTTATAATCATCAGTAGAAAGAAAAGCTTGATCTTTGACCTGTCTTGTTTTCTAATGTGTGTTCTGACTTGTCATAAAGATTCTCCATCAGCTGGTGAGCATTGCTGTGAGCTACTGAACCTTTAGGGTCAAACAATGTTTATTTATAGGATGGAGCTACCTGAAATCAGTGTTCTTTAAATGTCTTCCATTCAATTTATTTTAATTTCAAATCGTGCCTTATCCCTTCTCTCTTTACAGATGAGATCACTGCTAGTTTTCGTCGCTTTGGACCTTTGATTGTAGACTGGCCTCACAAGGCAGAGAGCAAATCTTATTTTCCTCCTAAAGGTAAATATCTGATAATCAGTAACGTATGAGCATTTAAGAATAATTTTTCTTAATAAGACTTCATTTCAGACAAGATTTTTATGACAACGACCCAATGTTCAGGGGCCAAAAAAGTTGAATCATTCGGGTTGTCATAAATTGGTGGAATGTGGAATGTGGCTTAGCAGTTATTCTGCACTAAAAGAATTCTTCCGTAACTTCCTGGTTTTACTTTATTCCATTTTCCTTTTTCTCCCCACCCCATTCTTCATTTTTGTAATAATAGTCAAGGCTTGTCCTCTTTAAAGGGACTAAATGCCCTCCACAGCATCTGGGAAGGGTTTGTGCCTTAGGTTAACAGCCAGCCTGGCAGGTTTGCCTCTACAGCTGTGGCGCTTGTTGGTTCCTACTGCTGACTCGGCCTTTGCAAAGGAAATGGGGAGAGAGGGAGCTGATCAGAAAGCTCCCGGCTTTCCTTCCTATCTCTGCAAAGGACTTGCAGGAGGCTGGGCTGGAAATGTGTGAGAGCATCTTAAAGTTTGTCCCTTACTGCATGGTAGCGTGATGACATGGTGCCAAGCGTAGCTCTGGGTTAAATTGTTATCCTCTAACCAAATAGACAAAAGAAGTCATGTGTTTGGTTTCCCTTTCGTAGGATACGCATTTTTGCTGTTCCAAGATGAAAGCTCTGTACAGGCACTGATTGATGCGTGTATTGAAGAAGATGGAAAGCTCTATCTTTGTGTTTCCAGCCCCACTATCAAAGACAAACCGGTAGGTAGAATTGTCAGGGCCTGCACAATTGCTGAATGATAACCAGAAATTGTTCTCTTCAGATGTCTTTTTTTCTGTCTTCAGAGTGCTAATGTTTAAATTTGTTTAAAGTGTCAAATGAAATTATCAAAAAGACTAACCTGTTTTTATTCTATTATTTTTAAACTAGACATTATGAAGTTTGTTAGTCTAGTTACAATTTATATTTTTGTTAGAAAAAGGTTTGCTAAATTTCACCATTGCTGATGCAATAAATACATTTCTAGACAGGTATTTTATGCTTACTATTGAATAAAATGTAGAATTCGTATTGTCTGAGTGTTGCATGTAACGTGTTTTGACAGAGACAAATTAAATCCAAAAAAACCATAAGGTGGCATTGAACTGTAAATTATTAGTACAAATGGTTTTGGGGCTGATGCAAGTCTGTGAGTAGTTGGAGAGACTCCTGCTACATTCCTGTATTTCTAATTTGGCCAGCTGTAAGCAAATACAAAGAAGCAAGTTTTGCATAGTAAATAAAAACACAACTTTGTGCACTGGAGCCTGTTGCATTGAGATAAGGCTGGTCGAGTGCTCACACTTGGCTGGAAGAACACGAGTAGGGTAGATACGTGTGACCGATGTTCAGACAGCGCAGTTCAGTCATGATTAAGTAAATGTTCAAGTAGAGGGCGAGTTTTTTCCCAGAAATTTGGGTAACAAGGAAGTGGTGAAATTTAGTGTGATCGAGTAGTCTGTCTTAACAGAGCTTATTACCATTTCATTTTGAGAAATGATTGCTGAACGAGTAGAAAATGAGTTTAGAAAGTACAGCCATTAGGAGGTGTTTTTTTTTTTTCTTTGTAGGATACTGTTTTAACTTATATTACTGAGATACTTTGAATTGTGAATGGTTAAAAAAAAAAGGCTTTTTGTCCATAGGTTCAGATCCGGCCTTGGAACCTTAGTGATAGTGATTTTGTTATGGATGGTTCACAGCCTCTTGACCCACGAAAAACCATTTTTGTTGGTGGTGTTCCTCGGCCTTTACGAGCAGGTACACTGCGTGTTCCGCAGCACTGGGCATGTTGAATATGCAGTCCAATTTGGGGAGCAACGGGGGAAACAAATTATTTCAGCAAGTGTAGCTTGCTTATAGTGGGGGACATGAACTCAAATGGACTGTTACATTTGATGCTTTTAGAAAAAAATTGCCAAGTTTACACCACTGTTTCATTTTCCCTTCTGGTTTAGTGGAACTTGCAATGATAATGGACCGGCTGTACGGAGGGGTGTGCTATGCTGGAATTGACACAGACCCTGAGCTGAAGTACCCAAAAGGAGCTGGGCGGGTTGCATTTTCTAATCAACAGAGTTACATAGCTGCTATCAGTGCTCGCTTTGTTCAGCTGCAGCATGGAGAGATAGATAAACGGGTAAGGTCTTCAAGCGTATTCTATTTTTGTTCAGTGCTTTCTCTAGAAATGCTTTTCCATGTAAATGTGTGTCATTGTGAAGACTGTAAATGTTATATCAGATTAATTGCATATTTAGGGCTAGATTGTGCCGCTTAGATACAACACAGAATAAAAATGAAGGAGTGGTACAGAGCTGTTGCTTCTGGAACGTGGGAGGCAACTGTGAAGCAGACTTTCTCAAATTGCTTAGCATAATGGGAAGCATGTCAGTTGCCTTGCCCTTTTATAAGAATATTGCACTCGTCATATACTCCCACTGCAAGTATTTGCACTTGTAGTGTTTGTATAATGTCAGGGAGTGAGTTATCTGCCACGGATGGAGCGGTTCTTACTCCCGTTCTGCATCTTTTGAGAGAGCGGGCAGAATCTGGCCCTGCTGTTACACATTGTGTGCTGGGTGTTCCAAAAGAGCTTCATAGTAACGCATTGGAAACTCATTAGTGTGCCTTACAGCCTCACAGTCATCCTCCACACCCTACGTAAGGGCTGTGTCCGGTTATTTTATTCCTTTATTATTGTAAATTAAAGTAATATGCCAAATGGATCTGCAGTTTGCTTGCCTCTGCCCTCTCATCTATAGAAAATGTTACACTGATCTTCGGATCACAGTTTTGAGAAACTTGGATTCTTACATCTACCTTTTTATCAAATTCATGCTTTGGGTTTTTCTTACATGACTGTCATTATTGATCTTACTTTTATAATTGCTAAGAGGAAAAATCCCAAACTTGGCTGCTTAACTGATTATCATTTCACTATTGCTTTGGCTTTAAAGCTTGGGGAGAAAAATTGTAACAGCAATTTGACTGTGGGCCTGTGAATTGGAATGTCTTTGTTCTAATCTTGGCTCTGAAATAAGTTCCGTACGGCTTTGAACAAATAATTTGGGCAGCCCTTGTGCAACTTCTGCTTGCATAAGCAGACACTTGGGTGAATAGTTCCATTGAAGCCGGTGGAACTACAAATTTAAGTAAGTACTTGTGAACTCTAGCAAAGATTTTGCAATCTATTTCCCCTTCCTTCTCTCCTGCCGCTCCCCCTTGTTTCCCCATTTGGTGTGTAGTTAAGAAGAAACGTGGCAAGATAAGTGCTCAGAGGATTCCTATAAGAAGGGTTGGGTGCATGAGATACAAAAGTGCAACAGTGGCATTACTGCTTTTATTAAGAATGATTTCTAATAAAGTTTTTCTGTAAAAATAAAAACAAAATTAGTAACAAGAAGGGATTTCCTGTAAAATTAGGCAAGGAGATGCTGCTAAAAGGTGTGCTCTTCAAAGAGATAACGCAAATTAAACGCTCAGTGGGCTGCAGCACCCACCACTGCAGAGCTGATGATGTTGCTGCCTGATGAAGCTGCTGTAATTTACGCTGTTTCTCTGTACCTGGGAAACCTCGATACACCTTGCACGAGTAACAATTGTGGCCCATCTTTGGCACATGCACTTCAGCACACACTCAATAAATATGCTGAAGATCTGTTATCTATGGGTTGCAAACTTGCACAAAACCCAGTGCTGCAGTAACAGGCTAAAGCAGGCAGAGGTAGTTACCTGTGCTGTAGTTCGCCCTCTGAATACGGCTGGGGAGACATAATAGAGCAGCAGAATTGCAGCATTAGCAAGTCCTGCAGAGCATATTTGTAGGTTTCCTCTTAGCACTCATAGAGGATGATGCTCATCAATGAATACCCAGCCTCAAATTAGATAGCAAACTAGGTGCTGAAGGGAGAATGGGGTGTGAGGTGTCTGCCTCTGCTCTTCTACAATTTCATTCTTCTCAGTTGGCATGGAGGGGTGTTAGGGAAGCAGAACTGTAGTGGAGGAAGAGGAGAAAAACTGAGGCCAAAAAATCAGCTGCTCTACCATCTCCAAGTAGTTTATGTGGACTATAAGCACAGATGGCATTAAACTACTGCAGTGCCCTGTCTGGACTGTGATAAAATAAAATTAAAAAGTTTAAAAACACAGGAACTTGTAAATGTCCTTATCAGAATGAGCTGGCATCCCTCTGAGACTTGAGATACAGAAAAGAGCATCCCTAAGCCAGGTGCTGAGATAACAGGTAAACAGTAGAGACACTAGTCACAGTCTGCATATTTGGAAATGTTTGTGCAAATGCCTAATTAAATGAGCTTCAGAGAAGTCTCACAAACACTTCTAGAACAGGAACTTGTACCTGTGCATTTTTAGTGTGAAGTTTTGTGTTGCGCTTCTGATACGTCACGTAGACCTTTCACAGTTCTGTGGAGCGAAGGAATGGGAGGGGAGGCGAGGACTGGTTTTGAGGTGAAACTGAGCCTTTAGGGGATGGCAGTGCTGCAGTTGTGATTTAAACACTAGGCATGTCTCAATGAGCTGTGCTGTAGCTGGCTTGGGTACTGCAAGAGGCAAGCTTTGCCTGCTGTCATAGAGAAGGCGCTTGGGAGCGCTGTGAGCGGGTTTGGTTTTGGTGTCCAAATGCCTCGCTGAAAAGCTTGGATCCTGCAGATGTTGCAGTGTAGCTGTATCCTTGGAGCACCAGCTGGTAAGTTCCTGTGAGTCATTATCCGTTAAGAACGTGAAGAAATTTTTCTTCTCCTTTCTTGTCTGCCCTGCTAAATTACTGCTTGTTATCTGGCCCTTAATGCCAACTGCGTAGGTGGCCATCAGCCCCATTTTAAGCTTCTCATTTGATCCCAATGAGATTAGGTAGGTTTCTTTTTGCTGAGAGGACTAAGCCACAGAGAAAGAAGACATAAATGTGCTGTTGGAAATTCAGACATTGAAATTTGCAGACCACGTGCATATTTAATCTGCCGTCACAGTGTTGTGTAAACAGTTTACATTCTTACCTGAAAGCGCAGGAGCTTGATTGTGCATCACCATACTTAAAAATGCCCCCCAGAATTCCCCAGGGTTTTGGTGTGAATCTGTGTATCAGTTCTTAAACAATAGCTTGATTAGTCCTGTCTGTAAATCAGTGAGAGCCGGTGTGATACTGATGGTCAGCTCTGGTGCTGGGGTTTTTTTAAGGATCCAGGAGCAGGTCTGTTCTCAAGTGCCTGTAGTTTTGGGTGCTTAGTGATGATGATCACGTGTAATGAGGGGGAAAATCCTTGCATACGATGTTTCCTGCTACAGAACTGTGATCACAACCCTGCTAGAACACATACAGTAAATAGCGTGGAATTGTCATTATCTACACTGTTGTTAAGAATTGTAAACTTTCTTCTCGTTTTCTGAATGCAGGTGGAAGTTAAGCCATATGTCTTGGATGATCAGCTTTGTGATGAATGTCAGGGGGCCCGTTGCGGTGGAAAATTTGCTCCATTTTTCTGTGCTAATGTTACCTGTCTGCAGTATTACTGTGAATATTGCTGGGCTGCTATCCATTCGCGCGCTGGCAGGGAATTCCACAAGCCCCTGGTGAAGGAGGGAGGAGATCGCCCGAGACATATTTCATTCCGCTGGAACTAAACGATCACTGCAGTGCTCATATGCAGGCCTCCAATTAAGTGCACTCTTCTGTTCTCCTGATTGTCCCTACCCCACCCGGCCCTTTCTCTTATTCAAGATAGCATGTCCTTTTGTAGTAGTCTGTAATTTAACAATAGTATAATGAAAGAATGACCTATAATATGGGTATTTTGTAGAATCTTGTCATTGAAAACTGTATTGGGAACTCCTTTTCGTATTGATAACATGTTGCAAGTGAGTTACATTCTCTTGTCTTTACTACCGAGAGAACACTTAATTTCGTGCAACATTTTCTTAGAGGAGAGAAAAATATTAAGAAAAGAGAATTGAAACAATAGAGTATTTTGGTTTTTTAATTAAATTATTGTTAATAAAGAACATAAGAATACTTTTATTAAAATAACCGTGTAACAATAACACTATCAGTCTGTTCTGACACTTTTCCCCCAGGGAAGCCTGTTTTTGCCTCTCTTTTTGTTTCGACTTCGGATTTTTCCAGCAACAGATGAAGTTAGCATTTACCTACCAACAGGAAAGAGCATGTTTAAAGCAACAAAAATGCATGAGCAAAGTTGAAGCAGCATTAGAATAATGATCTTTTTTTTTTTTTTTACAATCTTTTAAGGGTTTTGAGGCTGAAATTTTAGCTCGGTATGTGCTCGGACCGTGCCTCTGACTACCACCCACATCCAAATTACTGATGAGATAGGCAGAGCTTACTATATTTTCATCAAAATGATTACATTTTAAGAATTCCTGAATGTAAAAGTTGAGTAAAGTTACTACTGAGGGGGGAGTGCACTTTTTTTTTTCTTTAAGAGAACTCAATTGTCTTGTTACAGCCCTAGAAATCCTACCAAAGCTAGAGTAATGACAACTAGTTAACTGGCATTTCCTCTCCTGAAGGATAAATATATAGATTTTATTTTTGATGGCTATATATAACTCTATATCCTAATATACTAACATTCATCAGGGGCCAGCCTTTGCTCTCCATTTTGACATGAAAAAGTAGAAAAACCTAAAGATACCTCAAGGATATCACAGATATCCTGAAGTTTTGATATTCCATTGTGTCACACAAACTAAAATTGGCTGCTTATTCGTTTCCCATCTTGGGTGTAAAGTTAGTTTTAAATACCCTCTAACTTAGTTGTAACAGAAGGCATGAACCCGAGTAGTTTCCAAGTCTCGTTTTGCACTATTTCCTGAATTTGTGCGTGAAATGGTGCAAGTGTGCATATGCCTTTCTTACTCTTCCTGTAGAAAGAATCCCAACTTCAGAACTTAATATGGGGAAATAAAGAAACACAGGTATTTGAAGTGCCAACATTGCTAAGTTAATGCCTGCTTTATGATAAAGAAGTTCTACCTTGAGAAGCATTAACACAGTACATGTTAATCGAATGATAAAGAGTGGGTGCAGGGGTTTAGTTTGAAATAGTTGAATGAAGGAGTAGTTCTGAAAATTATTTTTGTTACTTTTGAACTAATGCCCTGGCCAACTTTCTCCAATGATCGTTCAGCAGTGTGCAAACAAACCGACTGAGTGGCAATCTTCTGAACCGCCCCAGGGGCGCGGGTACCATCCTGGATTCTCTCAAACCAAAGACTTGCCTCAGCACTGCTTGGGAAACACCTGCTCCCTTAAAAGCCTTTCTCGCCCCTCTCGGCCCCTTCCCCCGGCCCAGATTTATCTTTATGAGAAGCAGTTTTTATTTTCAATACAGGCTTTAATGAACTATACCTTACCAAGTTCCAAAGGTCAAAATGGAGACATTTGCTGTCTACTAGTCAAGTATAGAAAGGGAGCTGCTTTTAATGAAATCCCTGAAAATATTGACAACAGTAATGCAAATGCAGAGTGCTCTTGTGTAGATTGTCAGGGACTTTTTTTTCTCTGAAGTACATAATTATAGTTGGAATGTTCCTTTAATTTTTTTAATGCTTGTAGGTGGCTTTGGGGTGTGCTATTGTGCCGATCCTACCCAGTAAACAGGTGAGATGGGTTACCATTACAAGAAATAACACTGTTTGAGAACTAGCTTTGAATAATAATTTTCCCTTTGTACATGACCTGCTGAATTTCGGTACAGTGTTTTTGTAGCTAACTTATTTTGTCATGCACATAATGTATATTTGTTATGCACTACTTTTGTATATCTTGTTTTTCCAACAGTGAGCATTTTTAGGCACACTTTTCACTGACGGGATATCTCTTTATGCAATACCTCAATTTTTCATATTGCAAAGAGTAGCTTTTTGTACTTTTATTACTGAGAGATCTTCATATACTTCATTTTTTAATATAAATAATTTTAATAAATTTTATTTTCTTATATTCTGCTTTTTATACATTTCAGTGCTCTGCATACATTTTGAATTATGGATGTTGTGCACTGGCAATGCTATTTTAGAATCTGCAGAGAAAAGAAAGCATGTTGCTTAAACATCTTAGCCCAGCACCAGGTATTTGGTGTACATATAATTTAAGAAATAGTATATGTAAAGTTGAGAATTAAAGAAGAAAAGCATGAAAGTGACAAATGACACTGTCTTTAGACCCATGAAATTTAAATGCATAAATATAGTGTAGAAATTTAAAGAAACATCAAAATTGTCTACCGCTTCTTACTAAGTTTTTAAAAATTATACACAGATGCAGACGTTTTTGGTGAATGTTTAGCCATTTTTAATATTAATAAAAAATTGATGTTAGGTGTTTGATGCAGAAATGTGTCTGCTCTTTTAAATTATATTTAAAGAATAAAAGAGAGCCTGCTAAGTGGCAGGCATGTAATGTTAGTATGCATGACTAATGTAAGAAATTGTTATTCTACTAATATTCACTTGTGATTGTGTGACAAGCGTGTTTACAGATTATTTGGTTACACTTCGATTTACAGGGCATAAACAATTATATACATTACTCTGTACTTAAATAGTGATTACATGTCCTTCTGATTACATGGGATTTGTAGTTGGGGTTACCATGTAGCTCCAAACATAATTAACATGTAATTAGGTTACCAGTCTTAGGGTATCACTTGGATTTGCAAAGGGGTTAATAAGCATGTAGTTTTATCACACTAGCATGGCACCAGCCATGTATTTACAATGTAGTTACAGAGTAATTACATGGTTATTTTTGCAATGTAAAATAAAGTGTTTCTGATTATTTTATATGTAAAGGAACCCCACTGCCCCGTGCTTTTTGGTATAGTATCTACTTCTCCATACACAGACCTCTGCAGAATGCAAATTTAAAACTTGCAGTGAATGAATTTAGTGTTTTATAAGGATGCTGTTGGAAAGACTTGATAATTCACCCCTTTTGTTTTTGAAGAGTTAAAACCTTCTGTTAAAAGGTGATTTAAAACTTGAATGTGATGAATTGTGGCAAGTTAACTTCAAGTTATGTGCAATACCTATTTCAGACTTCTGGAAGATCTTTGCAGTGTAATTCTTTGTTTTTAATTGCAGACATTTAAAAATGTCATTTTCTACTGTTCTAGTAAATCCTCTTTCTTGCTGGTGTTTCTAAAGAAAAGAATCAGAAATCAATCTTTCTACTAATGTAAATTTGAGATTATTTTTAAAAAAAAATGGAATAAAAGGTTTTGGTCATTTGCTTTATTTTATTATCTTATTTTAAAGCTACTGTGATAGCATTGTAAGAATTGGGACAATATTGTATTCAACTGTTTTATTTTTTATATTTTTAAATTTTAAAGTATAATTAGTTTTTATAATTTTCATCAGATTTTTTTGTTATATTTTTTGGAAGTGAAACTTTTAGCAAGTGGGTGTCTAGTTTTTACTAATCCCTAATATGTTTTTCCCCCAATGTATTGCTCATATTATCAGAAGGAAAAGTTATTTAAGTATGTCAGTTAATTGTACTACTTGGCTGAATTTCCATATAGTTTTTACTGTGTATGGGGAGGTTGTAGTATTTATTATAGCATTTTAAATAAGGGTAATTCATTTTTTATTAAAGTCATTTTCACGTTTAAGTTCATATTTTTGTATGTTCTACTCTAAGTTATATAACACAGGTTACTTTTTTTAAAGAGTTCATTTGTTGAAGTGCTAGTGAAAATTAATGTTATTAAATAGTTTGCAAATGACTATTTATACCAGTATGCATATAATTTTTAAATATTTGTAATGTGAGATGTTGAATGAATAAAACTTTTAACTCAATGTTTCTTCTTAACCTTTTTATTTTAAGCTTCCTGTAGAAACGTGGTCCTTTGTGGCCGAAGCCGGTGGGGCTCGGGGAAGTGATTTTGATGAGGTGGACGGCAGACATCTGGCTGGCTGAGGTGTGGAGTGCTTTAGGCTGAGTTCTCAGCCCTGTCCCACTCGAAACGTGGTTTTGTGGGGAGGGTGTAACCACCTGAGAGATGGCGAGTACCCTGAACACTGCGTTAGAGCGGTGCAAAATCAGTGTGTGACGCTGCCAAAATGGAAGGGGCGATGCCTAGAGGAATGTGATTCGGGCTGTAAGAACCCTTTTTACTGCTTGTGACCAGATGTTGTCTTCAGGGAACACTGAACGCTAACTACTTAATTTTGTGGATTTGGTGCTTGTTGAGTGTTCGTTTTAAGTCGTGTGTAGCTCTGGAACAGCCTTTCAGCAGTTTCAGCACTGCCGTTTCTATTTTTTGCACAGCTTTAAGGATATCAGCCTGGCCAAGGAATTGCAGTTTGATCACTTGTTTCTCCTTAGTGCTCTCTGCAGCTCACTCATAGGGACAAAGATGAGAACCAACACAGAGCTGCGAAATCAAGGTAACTGGGCAGGTGACATGTTAAACGACAAGCATGTCACTGAGGCACATGAAAGCCATTGTGGAAGTGAGAAACCACTGTGCAGCTGGGACAGAAAGATAACCAGAGTAGGTCAGAGTAGAGCCAAGCAAGGTGTGGACAGACAAGGACTCTTTTTTAATTGTCTCATGGTTGTGATCTGATACTAACAGAAGGGAAAAGTCTGGCGTTGTAAAGAGCTTGCTAGTGTCAGCCTTTAATTTAAAATATCTAAACTTGAAATGTCTAAAAAAGTCTTTGAAGTGTCACAACTTTATGTCTCTGCCCTTCAAGGAATACTCAACAGAAAATGTGCATAAAGGATTCAAGTTTTGCATCCTCAGTAGCTAGGAATTCCCCAAACTTTGTTGGTTTTCTTTCTTTGGTACAACCAGCTAAGCTTTGATGAAGTGTAATCCTGATGGATCTGGAAGTAGCTCTGCTGAGTGGAAGCGTGAATTGAAATACGTGCCTGTACCTTGTGAGAAGAAACTGTTGCCCAAAATACAGCACTGCAGCAGGAATTGAACAGCCCACTGCTCCCACCAGCACTTTGCTGCTGGCATCTGAGCCACTCATCCCGTGTGCCATCATCAAAGGAGCGGTGGCGTAAGTTTGAGTATCATTCTTTTCTGTGGATGCTTCAGGAAATGCAGATCTCACAGAATTGAGCAATAATGGGATTAGTTCTGCAAGATGCTAATCGCTTCGATTCCCAGCGGCTTCAGATGATGCAAACTGAGAGGCTCCTGCCTTTAGAAACTCGTTTTTGACGGGAATGAGTAATTTTGCTGGTAACTCCCCAGGTATACTCCCAATGCCTTCAAATGGCTATTTAAAAATAAACAGAAAATGCTGGTGCCCTTTGGATCAAAAATACCAGGGCCAGAGATGGGTTGTCTGCCCAGTGACTGGTGAGTTCCCCAGGGCTGTGTGTTGTCCCAGCCCAACGGCACCAGACAGCACTGACCGCTGTCTCAGCGCGTGACTCGGCGGGTAACGGAAGCATTATCTCTCCCTTCTCTGTGTTGGTTTTGTTAGGAAATAGTCCTAGTTCAGCCTCTCCCAACGCGATAACAAGTTCTTGACATTGTTTTCAAGTGCAAATGGCCTTTTAGAAAGCGTGTGCTTATCAGTGGTTTATCTGATAATGCTTTTTAACAAGTATGATGGACTTGAAATTTGGTCCTGGAATATGGGGAGGTTGAAGCCTTTGATGCCATGGTGGTGGAGTTAGTGATGTCCTTCAGAAACAGGGCACTTCCTGACTGATATCAACCCAAAATACCTATAAACTTAGAGGTGTTTATCAGGATACAGCATCTGATTTACAGCTGGGGGGGGGGTGTATTCTTTATAAAATTTTTATATCCTGAAGACTGCAAAATACTTTGTTAAATGTTTAATAAAAAAAAAAAAATTCTTGCATAGCAGACTTAAAAAAATTCAGCTCAATAAGGTGAAATGCCAAAAGTTTGGAGCGTTCAAAACTAAAACTAACCACTCTTGGTGGGATGGCCTTGGCTGATTCTGAACTGCTGCTGAGAAGTAACTTTCTAGGAAAGATGATATAACAAATCCCTTTTGGGTTTCAGTTTGTCCTGAAACTATAAATAAGGGCTAGAGGCAGACTCCAGAAGATGGAGGTGTGCCTGCTGGGTGGAATGTCAGAATTTCCACAGTACATGAATCTCGACTATTTTATTTCAGCACAAACTGCTCCCCCACCGCAGTCGGCCACCAGCTTTCTCCTGGGTGCTGCTTCCACTCAACGAGCTGCTACATTCCACGTCAGTGAAGAAACTGTGCTTGGGTGGAGATGGATATACCACATCTAGCACAGATTTACAGGCTAAGGTATATTTTAAAGAGAGTCTCGTAGCTGTCAGGTTGTTGTTGGACAGTTTCTACTGCCCGTCCCGAGTCTCCAGCTGCTGTTTGTTCAGTGCTGCGAGAGCCGGCGCAGCCACAGTCCAAACTGCACATTGCTTGCCTACAGGAAATGTAGGACAAATAACAGCCTCGGAAAGGATGGATGAGGAAAAAACACTGACATCTCTTCCTCTGTGTAAAATAAGCTGATTCAGTCTGCTAGCATGAAAAACAGCCTCTGGGATAAGAATATACTTGCAGCTGTCTGTGCAGTCATAGAAACTGAAGAGGGCAGAGGGGGAGTGAAACGGGGCTCTTTAAATACGTCACCTCCCCATTTCACATGGGGAGAAAACCGTCCTGAAATTTGATTCTCTGATGAATGCTATCAGCTATCACCTGTTTTCGGGACACATGAACTACAATTTGCTGACTTTTTATAGGGCTTGTCAGAGAGACAATTTGAGGTTAAATGTTAACTTATTTGAACGTATCTATTGCTAAGGGCAGCTCCCTCAGCCACCCTGTTTATGGAGCTTGGGAGACTGTAGTGTGGTGCTACTCTGTTAAGGTTCCTTCACAATATTTGCTAGTCAAAAGTTTTCAGTCCTCCTTATGTATATAAAATATGGAAATATATAAGGTCTGTGTTTGATTTTTTCCTTCTGAAATTTAATTGTGGCGAGTCATGAAAGCTGAGATTAAAATGTCTGAACACAACGCAGGTAAAGGGTAACTGTGAGAATACATTTTTGGTTTTGCATTAATCTGAAAGTTTAAAATGGACTTAGTTTTATCGCTGTCAGCTAGGTGGCCTTTTTTATTCCAAAACTGTATAGCTGGGTGAATTGCTTTGCTTTTCGTGTGAGCGAAGCACATTGATTTTACTTAAATGGCAGACTGTCAGTGCAGATGCAGCTGCCACATGCCGTGTGCCTTAGTAACTCTTAGCACAGTTTTGTAATCTGTGGAAGGGTGGCAATTCACACACATTTATAAAAAAAACAAAACAACCAAAAAAGTCTCCGCCAACCTTCTCCAGCCCAAGGTTTGGGAAAATGTTTGCTCAATCTACATCACCATCTCGCTCTGCTGCTGACTCATGAGCCGGGATCAGTTTGCTTAGCGATTGTTTATGCCTTGCTGTGCATGTGAAAGCATTAAGTTGTCAATTTAGCAAAGTGTCATTTTTCAAGACAGCGCTTGTCGCTTTAAGCACATGCCCAGGACTGGTTTGTGTAGGGAGTACATTCAATGCCAACTGTTTCTGAGTTTTCTTTCAGTGAGTTAAATGCGATGTTTCTTAGGTTTCTGAGGAACATTCTCATTGTAAGCAGCAGGCAGTACCCCCCAGCTTTGCTTCAGCGGGCCAGCTGTTCACAGGCAGATGTTGCTCTGTACACACTGGCAGAGTCAACTCAGCTCTTCAGTCAGTGGCAAGAAAATTTGCTCAAGGGTTGCTTTTAGAGGGGGATGTCTTTGGTGGAATGTGATGGCAGAACAAAGCAGTGACTGCTTCAATTTTCTCTGCAGAGCCAGCAATCCTTGGAGACAGAAGCCCTGCTCTGTTCCTTTCCTGGCAGCATCCTTATGTCTCTGGGGGTAGGGAGGGAGTGAATGTTAAGGAGCTGGAACATTTCTGCAAAGACCCCTGATTCCTTACAAAGTGGACTTACTGCTGAGGAACGAGTAGGTTCAGTGGTATTTATACTGTAAACACGACTGTCTCATGTATGCAGACAGACGTACTGGTGATTCCACCAGCACACTTTGGCCTGAGGTCATGTTAGATTTCAGAAGAGAGGCTAAGAAAATGGGAGCTTTCTGTGCTTGGACAGATGGTCTTGGAAGACCTACATTACTGCTGAATCTGAGGATGATTTCATAATTTTTGCTTTTTATATCCTATACTGAACCAGTATTCTTCTGGGATGCGAGAAGACAGTATCCAGAGGTTTATTGCAGGTAGGACTGAACTGCCCCATCTGTGTGTTCATGTGGGGTCTGACTGCACATTCCCAAGAATGACAGTGGTAATATTTAATATTATAGTCCCCACAGCCTGAAATTTGAAAGAGCCAAGGTAAAGTTCTGTTGTCTCTGATTTGGAAACAAAGGATGTCATCATTAAATACCAATAACTTGCACATTCGTGTAGAAAAATGAAATGGGAGAAACTGAAGTCCTTGCCTGCCTTTTGCTGTATCTACTTGATGACAAATCTTTCCCTTCTGGAAATAAGGCTGTTAAATTTTTGGTGTTATTTTCAGCAATCATTTTTTCCTTTTTCAGTGTGGGGTCTAACTGAATGGCAGTGGTAACATTTAATATCATAGTCCCCACAGCCTGAAATTTGAAAGAGCATGTGGGGTCTGACTGCACATTCCCAAGAATGACAGTGGTAATATTTAATATTATAGTCCCCACAGCCTGAAATTTGAAAGAGCCAAGGTAAAGTTCTGTTGTCTCTGATTTGGAAACAAAGGATGTCATCATTAAATACCAATAACTTGCACATTCGTGTAGAAAAATGAAATGGGAGAAACTGAAGTCCTTGCCTGCCTTTTGCTGTATCTACTTGATGACAAATCTTTCCCTTCTGGAAATAAGGCTGTTAAATTTTTGGTGTTATTTTCAGCAATCATTTTTTCCTTTTTCAGTTCCCCCATTGTTTTATTTCAGATTGGCAATCTCTATTTAGAAGAACTTTATGTTACAGTATTTAAGCCAAGGGTTCCAGTCTCCTTGACTTGGATTTTGATTATAATGTCTATGGATCTTCTCAGTGATTTGAAAATCTCTCAGGGGGAGGCTCAGGCTTTTATGTAACAAACTTATTTTATAGTCTGCTAAATACTTTTATGCGCAGCATGGAGAAATGGGAAAATGTGCCTCTCCTTATGACTGGTGTGGATGAAGTGATTCCCACAAGTATGGTTTGTGCAGCAATCTGAGATACGCAGGTTCATTAATAGGAAATGCAGGTGTGTTAAAATGGCAGCTGGCCATTTTATCTCTGCTGCGCTGCGTTGCTGCTTGCATAATTAACTGTGAGATCCATTGTAAATTATGAAATTTTGTAAGTAAGCAAAAACTGAAGGCATAATGCATTCCTTCGATTTACCAAAAGTGGTGAGTTTTGTTTTTATAATGATTCCTAGTTATACAAATAAATGGTCCCCGGTGTAGTCTGTAAAGTAACCACATTCTAATAAAATACCTCACTCCAGCGACTCTTATTAAATATTCTGTGAAAACAAAGGAGATAGAGTAATTGTTTATGCTACTGCTGAGGGTATAATTAGCAAGGTTTGACTGTAGCTGATGTCAGAATTAGCATACGTAAAAACCCCTGTTAACAGTGTTAAGATTTGTATTTCAGAGGTATTCACAATTTGCAGCTGATGAAGATAAAGTAATACTTAATAAACAATCAACAATCTGCCTTTCCTGAATTATGTTGAATCACGTGAGTACTTTGTTTAACCCCATTGCAAAGAACCCTTATAGAAAAACAAACCTCTAAGAGCAGAAGGAGTTTCCTTTTTGCAGGGAACCACTAGAGAATGAGGGAATCACTAGGTGTGTGTGCAGCAACGTCCCATCGGCTCCTTCCTTCCTTCTCCTCGGCATAAGCTGCAGACTTGCTACCACCAAACCCTACCTTTGTTTAGAACAGTAGTCAAGGTTAACAGAAGATGATGCGTCCTTGGCCAAAGTAAAACTGAAACAATAGAATTCAGGAAACAATGCAAGTTCTGAGCTGGAGAAGCTGCCGTTCGAATATGAAACAAACAGCATGATGAGGTACAGACTGAAAGCTAGAATCTGGTCTGTTTTGAACTAGACAGTTGAAGATGTGGTGAAGAACTGAGATGTTTGTCCAAAGTGACAAACACAGAGATGGTGGTTAGCTGTCAGTGCACACGTGGAAAGGAGGTTGAAGGACAGTGGCAGCTAAAAGAGCTGAATTTTCTCGCTCTTCAGATTACTCGTAGATTTTAGCTGGCATTGATTTTTGTCAGTGGCAATAGATCCTAAAAGGGATCTGAGCTGAATTTGCTTTTGGAATCAAAGTCCAGGAAACATGCTGTTGGGAAAAATGGACAAAATGTGCCACACAAGGCATGCGTATTTGTATGAGTAGGGTGGAAGCATATTCCATAAATACAGATGCTGAGAAAACCACTGATTTGGCAGCCCTGATGCCCTGACAGAGCCATAAGAAGGAAGCAGCTTGCCAGTTGGCAGAGTGAGCTGCTGGTCAGGAAGGTAGAGCAGCAAGTGTTCATGCACAGCGTGAGGACAGTCATAGAACGAAAATGGTGCTGTTTAGGTTTATGTTCCTGTGTTCCATGGTGGGTTTTTTTGTGGTGTCGACTGAGACTCATGTATTTCAGCAAAGAAGTGCTATCTCCACAGGGCTTTGTAATTAATGGACATGATGCAGGTTGCACTCCAGGATCAGCTTTTAATGAAGCTGCTCAGTTGCCTCTCTCTGGACTTAGTACCCCCACGTTGAACTGGCTGGCTGCTGCCTCACTAGGCCTCTGCAGAGGAGGAGGGAGTCTCTGGTGTTTGGGTTATTTTTCTGAGATCACAGCTGATCTCAAGGCTACCGACTTGGTGATTGTATCGTATCTGACCTTCATTTCAGTCTTTATTCTTCGGAGCCTGGAGTAGATGCCCTTTTATCATTGGGAAATAACAAATTACTCTGGCGAGCTGTCGGGCTGTGCCTCTGGAAGTCGTTTTCCACCTTTTCAACTGCATATACAAAATGCCTTTTTTTCTGAGGGTGTATAAAATAGCTGGAAGTCCTGGGATACCTCTCAGCAGAGTGCAGTGGGTTGTTTCCCTGCCCTGGGCTCCCCCCCGCCAGGTCGCTGCAGGAGCGGGGACACAGGCTTGTTCCGTAGGTAAGGCTGCCACCTGGTGGGCTTCCTCTGCACAGCACCCTGCCCTGCCCGGGGGACAAGGGGACAGCAGCCCCGCAGAGCCCGGGGGCTTTCTCTTCCTCCTCCTCCTCCTCCGAAGGCTGGCTGGGGAAAAGACTCCAGTTTGCTTCCTCGCCTTTTGGGATCCATTCACAAGGGCGACAAATTGTCAGCACCATTCATATTGCTGGTGCTGCTAAAACAATAAGAAAACAAAACAAAACAAAAAACAGTCTTTCTGTAGAATTTAGGGCAACAAAGATGATTAAGGGATTGGAGCGCCTCCCTTATGAGTAAAGGCTGAGAGAGCTGGGACTCTCTAGCCTGGAGAAGAGAAGGCTGAGGGGAGGCCTTATTAATGCTTCTAAGTATGTAAAGGGTGGTTTGAGGGAGGATGGAGCTGGACTCTTTTCAGTGGTTTCCAATGACAGGATGAGGGGCAACGGGCACAAGCTGGAACATGGGAAGTTCCACTCAAATATGAGGAAGAACTTCTTTATGGTGAGGATGCCAGAGCCCTGGAACAGGCTGCCCAGGGAGGGTGTGGAGTCCCCTTCTCTGGAGATCTTCAAGCCCTGCCTGGATGCCGTCCTGAGTGATGTGCTCTGGGCAACCCTGCTTTGGCAGGGGAGTTGGACTAGATGATCTCTAGAAGGTCCCTTCCAACTCCAATGATTCTGTGAATTTATTTCACTGAATTTCACTGAATTCTTTCTAAGTTGTAATGCTTTCCCTCCTCTGAGCAGCTAAGTGTGCTGAAACTCTCAGAAATCACAGGGAGCAGTACTTCGGTGCCAAAGCAAAAATCAATGGGGCTCATGCTCTTAAGTGGTTTGAGAAATCCCACTTGTCGCTAGCCATAACTCAAAAACCCGCTGCTGCAGTGGGGCTCATCTCTGTGGAGCATCTCCGGTGGACGGCTCCCCACCGCCATGGGCATCCTCTGGGTACCACACGGTGCGCCTGCTGCTGCTTGAGGGACAAAATGACAACAGGTATTTAAACTTAATGTTTCATCGATGCTGTTCAGCAGGTGGCTGGAGCTACCCCCATGTGCACTAGCAGGTAAGCTCTTCGGAGTACAGTGGTGTGAAAATTCATTATAGCAACGCAGGAACTGCATTGACAAGATGCTGCTTGTTCCTTGTAAATTGCGGGAGAGACAGACAATACATGCGTCCCCTATCTCGCTTTATCAGTAAATTGCACGAAATACATCAATATATGAGTTCAGGCAGTATACTTTGTTTTAAACCCTAACTAATGCTGGCCAAAAGCAGCCTTGTGGAGCCGGTTACTACCCTGTGTGTCTGACAGAGAGACACTGGCAGGGTACAAGGCCCGCTCCCATTCTGCGCTTAGCCCCTTGTCCCTTCCTGCTTAGAAAACAGTTATTTCTCCCTTTTTCACAGTCCAGCCGGGACACTGAAATGGGATGATGGCGAGGAGTGAAGACGAGGCTGGAAGGCTGCTCTGCAGGCCCCCCCAGGCCATGCCTGCCCAGAGGAAGGGGTGGCGGGGGCCGTGCACCCCACACAGCGCGGCATCCAGGCCGCCCGCCCCCCGAGCCGCCATGTCCCCTCAGCAGGGCCTCAGCGCCGTCATGCCCCGCCACAAGATGGATCCCAGCCGCAGCCAGGGCAGGCCACGGATGCAGCTCGTTTATGTCAACAGCTTTGGCTCCCACCGCTGCGGCTCCGTCATCCGCTATGGCAGGGGGTGTCCGCAGGCTGAGGCGGGCCGGGCTGCGCCCCCGCTTTCCCAGCCGAGCCCCACCAGGGAGACCCAGGGGCTGAGGGCCACCCCGGCGCCAGGGGACATGGCCGTCCCTGGGCCGCACACTGCCGGTGGCAGGGGGCAGGCGGTGGGGAGCTGTGGCATGGTGAAGGCCATCAGCCGCCACCGTGGTATGTGTAACTGAGCCGCAGGGTCCTCTGTGAACCAGGGCTGACCCCCGCCATGTCCTCCTCTTCTGGTGGGGAACCGCTTCCCTGTGGTGGGCTGTTGGTGCTCTCCCACGAGGGCCTTCCCTTGCAATCTCCCTGGGCACACTGAGGGGTGAACACAACTTTTTTGTTAATACACCCAGTTCAATCAGACTGGGTATTTAGGCAGGAGGTGGAGCATGGTGTTAAACTTTCATGAGTGAAAAACTTAACATTTTTGCCCCAAACTCCTACAGTGTTGACCTTCAGTGTCTCCACCTGGTAAGATGAGACGGCTGCCTGCTGAGCAGCCTTCCCCATCCCTTTCTGAGGTAGCAATAAGGCCAAAAATAAGCTATATGTGCAACATGGCTGCTCTGGGTCCTTCCTGCCTTTTCTCAGGAGATTCCTGCCTAACCAGGGAGCTGCTGTGCTGCTGGCTCCCTCCTCGCTGTGACAGACTGAAGATGTTTCTTCATGTTGTTCTTTCTCTGTGGCTGGGACCAAAGAAAGTTGGGACGGGCATGGGTGTGGGTGCCTTTTTTTTTTTATAGAAGCAAACAAAAAAGATGAGGCAGTTTTCCACTGGTTGTGATCTGTTACAAAACATAGTTCTGCTGCACAAGATAAAATGGAGTGAAAATGGAGAACATGACCTGGCTTCTGGAGAAGCAGCTCGGGTGTGAGCTGGAAATGATGGGTGACACACATAGGGTGGTCCTGAATTTTACTAACTTGTTGCTCTTGAGATGTTTTAATTTTCCTCTATTTGTTTTCTCCTCCTCAAAGCCATTTTTCTAAAGATGACAAAGTGAAATGTTAACATTAGTCTGTAATTAAAAGCAGCAGTTCAGCTGGATTATTATCTGAGTGATGGCAGCCTGTGCCTCGGAGGCAGCCTGTGACTACCAGTGATGAAGCCTTGCTCCTGCTACGTGGATACCTTGGGTAACTGGTGGTGGGGCTGTGGTGGCCCAGAGGATGCTGATTTACCTAAAGCCCTGCTGTGACAGGGGACGAGCCTGCGGCTGTGACCATGTTCAGCATCCCAACGTGGGTCACCCTTTTGCTCAGCTCATGCCATGCCCTGCCTGTCCAGTGGCTCCTTTGAAAGCCGCCATTCTCACCCCGGTAGGAACTCACCCGAGTCCTTCCTCCTTGCGGCTATGTGTGTCTTGAGTCCACAAGATCAACCTGCCCTTCTTGCTTCTGTTTTTTATTGCTGGCAGAAGTGATTTTTCTGGTTTTCTTGCCTCAGTCTGCTCACCATTTCCTCTTTGAGCTCAGGCAAAATTTCAGTAGCTGCCACAGCAAGGGGAAAAAGAGGGAATTAAAAGCTAGTTTGTATTGCCTAGAAGCCTGTTGTCTCAGTTTTCAGATGTTGTGCAGTTTTGAAATCTTTTTTGTGGAGTTTGAGAGATGCCCACTTGCCCCATGGTTATAATGGAGAAAATAAGCAAGGGATAGCACGATGCAAGGACTGATATCCTGTAACCTGCTGGGACCAGAAATAAGTATCCCTCTGGAAAATCTACAGCTTCCTCACGAATATATTGTATGCTTTCTAAACTCTCTTCCCAGGTGACCTTCGAGAGGCTAAGGCTGACACCTTTGACTTTCCCTTTCCTTCAAGAAATGTTGATAAAGCAATTAAGCGGAAGAAGAAAAAGGTATAAAACGTGGGAACTGAATTAACTGCCTTTGCATTTAAGAAAAGCGCTTCCTGCTTGTTCTGTGTATGTCTATGTGAGAGCATAAGGGAGATTAAAAGATTGAATTGGTAGTCTGTTACTGAAAACCTTACTTACAGAAAAGAAAAATGGTATTATTTTCCCTCTCTGGAGGCTTTAAAATTCTGGCTCTCATTCAATAAAGCACTTAAGTGTGCATTTACCTTGAAAAATGAGAATACGCTGTTGACTTAAAGCCTATACTGAAATGCTGTGCTGGGTTGGGGCCAGGGCGCTGCACACCTTGCTGGGTGAAACCTGACAAGGAAAATCTCCGCAGCTCCTCTTCCTCTTCTGTTTTAAGCAAAGAAATCCCACAGGTTACAAATAAGCAAAGGCAAGAATCAGAGGTATTAACATCATACTAGTAGCAATTGGAAATTACTTTCTGTTTCACAAACGTATCTCTGTTCCTGTTCAGTAGTTCAACAAATGCTTGAAATTTTAAAAGGCGCATTTATTAAAACAGTAACTCATTATGAGATTTTGTAATGTGTGAAGTACAAGTAATCAGCTAGACTATAATGCAGTAATGTCACAGATACTTGATTTAAAACCAGCAAAATACTACTGACTTCAGAGGAACAGCTAATAACATACTATAATATCGCTCTTCTAGTACATTAAAGAATCTTCAAAAAGAATGAGGAATATGTATTATGTCTTAGCAATAAATGTCCATGAGAAAGGAATTATCTTTAGATTTAAACTAGTTTCACGGATGGGGTCCAGCAAAAGTCATAACGTTAGCATGTTAACAGCCATTTATATTTGTTGGGCTGCCTCTCTGTCTGAATGCCTTTGTCAACAGTTCCAGTTTAATATTTTCAATGCACAAGTTTGAAACGTGCCCACTATAGACAGAGCTTTATGCCTCCAACATAAAGTCATCAACATCTATAAAACAGTTTAATATGGAATTGCTATGAAATAGGCAAGGCCATTTCTATTCTGGAATCTCAGCATGGTGTCTGATTTATGCTGCTGTTGAGGGATTACATGGGAAAGTTTTTGCTCCTGGAAAAATAAACAATCTTATTCCCCCCCCCCCCC
>NW_015090893.1:8174310-8182282 GCF_001431845.1 Calidris pugnax
AGTCAGGAAAATCTCCCCCCCTTTTTGTATGACTTTGAAGAGAGTTTAATGACTCTACATACATTTTCATAAGCTCTTCTTATCTAGAAGGGCACTTCACGAGTCCTGTATAAACAAGAGTTTTGGGCAAGATATCTCATGTGGAAAATCATGGAGCAATTTATGGGCTTTGACTATTAAATAGAGGTGATTCTTGCAGTATATCCCACATATATATCCTTCCTCCATATCTCCCCCTTCCCAATCCTCAACAAAAGAACAGTTGGACTTCATAGTAAAGCTGGAGAATTCAAAGTTCTGCCCTGTAGATGTTTTTTAATGCAAACTTTTTATATGCTCCACTGAGGAAGTCCAATTTTATCTTTCAGTCCAAAGTCTGGCTTAAGGTTTGGAAAGTAATTTCAAAAATGCTTGAAGAAAATGAAAAGTTCAGAAGTCGACTCTTGACTTGCAGCCAGGTTAATGGAGAAGGTAAGCAATGAACTGATGTTTTATTTTACTAGAGAAAACAAATTATTAGTGCAAGTGCTTTGACTTAAGATGCCTGGGTTTAAGGTCCATTCAGCTGTTTCTTTTGGTTTTACAGTGCAAAAATTATGGAATTCATTGCATACTTTAGACACTTCTAGCCATATTTGAAAAACTCTTGTGTTTAATTGAGGGTCTTAGATATATTAATGTAGAGGAAGGATAGCAGAATTGTTTGCTACAGTCTAACATTAAAGACATCAACACCTGCAAGTTTTTCTGAACACATGAAATATGTAAACTATTATTCACAAATCAGTCTAAGCAGCACTTGTATGAATAATAATTTATTTTTTCACATAGGAAAATAATGGTTGGTTTCATACAGACAATAAATAAATTAGATGCTACCCAAAGGTAGCTGTAATACAATTTAACATAAGCATCGAACATGTTCTCACACTGTGCCTTGAATACAGCTATTTCACTAATGGAAAATGACTTGGGAATTAAAACTGGTGCTCTGCATTGAGACAACTTCAATTAGAGACATTGTAGTTGCTGAACAATTTAAGATAATGCAGTGTATGCTTACAAATGTAATTGGAATTTCTGGCCTCACAATCTAATGAGATTTTAGGAAAAAGAATAAACTAATCCATGAAGAATTACCAGACAAGTTAAAAAATGGTATATTCACCTGCAGCACTTCTGCTTAGCTTACATTTGTGCTGATGGAAGTTTTCTACATGTAGCCACACTAGGGCATATATCAAAATGTATGTCCATTGTTGCCAGTACCTTGTTTTTTTTAAATGTTGTATGTTGCATATTGAGTAGATTTCCACATACACAACAGGAAAATACTCCATCAAAATTTTTCTTCATGACAACAAAAGAAGTGCAATTCTCATTCAAAACAGAAATCTGTCTACCCCAATGGATGTCCCCTGCAAGCTATAGCGGGTGTTATTGGCATGGTATAAGAAATCCCACAATATGCTGCAACACCATATTCAACAATTATTCTGCAAATATTCTGCATTATGTGGAAAAGCACTTCTGTTTGCTTTAAAACCAATTCCTGAGTCTTTTTGCTATTACGAGATGCTGGGTATTAATTATGTGCTATTCATATTCTTTATGCCAACCATGACTCCATTGGCCTCTGTCATATTTCCATTTAGTTCTCTCTCTCTCTCAAGCTGACAAGTTCCAGCCTACTAAATCTCTCCTCGTGTGGAAACTGGTTCCAGGCTCTGATAATCCTTATTCTCTTATCTTTGTCATCAATTAGAATACTATCTATATGGTGTATAGTTCATCCATATTATTGCTCATTTGTTGGCGGTAATTAGAGTAATTATTTGCAACTGTAAGACTATATCTGACTCACGTGTCTGTAAGTGAGCACCTGTGAAATTGCACAGGGTTGGGTGCTCCCCAGCTCATCCCTTCCCGTGAGCCAGAAGAGGCTTGGCACAGGGAGTGCCTGTCTTTTTACAGGACTTTTCCCTCTCTTTAACACCTGTTGCAGAAGCCATTGTAACATCTGCTTCTTTACCTAATCTAAAGGTTTTGATCTAGCAGCTTCCACCTACTTTCTCCTGCAGCTTAGATCATTGCAGACGTTTCTGTGCATAGCTATTAATGTATACGTAGGATGTAGCAGTCACTGAAGAAAAAAACAAGTCTTCCAGGACTTTCGTTTGCTTGCTTTTAAAAAAAAGGTAAACAAGAGACAAGGAAAAATATTTAATATATGATGGCCTCCAAAATTCAAGTTATTGTAAAAAAGCCAAGACTTCTGCTGATACAAAAGGTGTAAGCAGATTTACCATCTCAACAAAATGGCTGCTCATCTGCTTCTCTGTTTGGTATGGAATGCAACGTGCTGCTTTGTCAAGCGTGAGTTTATGGACATGGCCCATTCCCTTTTCAGATACTAATTTCTTTTTGTCATCTGGGGGGACAACATTATCTTTATATTTAATTTCCAGTGATTTAAAAAAAAAACCCAAACAACAAACGCAACCAACCAAATAAACCTCTCACCCTGCCAAAATTTACTCTATCCTTAATTGTAATTGTACCTCATTTTTCAGGAGCTTTAATTGAGAATCTACTATTAAGCTCTATTTCGGTGAAACCCATCAATTCTAATACCTTCTTTCTAATTAGCAGATTTTGCACAACATCAAATCAAGGAGATAAGTCCCTTATTCATCTGAATTTTTCATTAAACAAGAAGTAAATGGAATAATTCTAGCAGACATTTAGATATGGATCAACAAATCTGAATAAACTGGGTTCATTTTTATCTTTTTTTTTTACTAGATTAATAGAGCTAAAAAATTAATGCTGCATTTTACTGCCTCTATAAATAGTTTTTTTGAGAGAACAAAAATCTACTTGAGTTCCAAGGCTGCCTATTTAATCCTTGGAATGCTGCAATTAAGATTAGATTTGGTGTGACTGAAAATGACAATGTGCCTTCCCATAATTTTCTCCTACAGGCAATGGTATAAACCAAAGTTCACAGAATGAGGCATCCTACCTGGACAGGGTATGTATGTAGACCATTAATTGCCAAGCAAGTTAAATGCTAAAACAAAGTAATCATATTGAAAAGATGCACAGGTATTTTTAAATCTTATTAATAAGTGCTGGTTGTACACTTCAGTATGTTACTGACATGGGGCTCAAATGTTTTTCAATATTTCAGTCATGTTTGGGAAGCAGAAGATCTCTGTCTTCAGCAGGAAGCACTGTGTGCAATGCCAAGTCTTGGGGGCAGATTTTGCCTTTTTATTGAGTTAAATCCTTCTGTGATGGTATAAAGTAAAACCTGAAGAATCCGAATAGAATCTGTGTTGCACTTTGTAGCTGACTTTTTTATTCTAAAGGACTGCATCACTTCACTATTTTGTCATCTTTTTATTTTCTCTAGGAGGAGTCCATCTTCGGCTGGGTATAGGAAGAAAATAAAGGAAGATTCAATCCAAAAGAAAATACAAAAGTAGTGAATGTTTTATTTTGGCCTAGTTCTTACTGAAGTTGGTGGCAAGACTGCAAGAGATTTCAGTGAACACAGGTTCTTTGTTTGGCATATGTGCTTCTACTGTTTAAGAGGTTTGTTTTTACAGTGGCTTAAACAGCTCTGTTGCGAGATATTTATTTCAAGTCATTAAGTCTAGTGTTTCACTTAGCTATTAGTTTTCAAAAGCTTTTTAATGATCATAATATTGTGACAGTTTGCTTGCAAAAGAATAGAGATACACATTTAGCGTTGACTCTGTATTTATATCTATTTTTGTAGCTTGTCAGAACCATAAACAAACACAAATTCAGTAAGGCAGAACTCCACGCAAGATATAAAGAAACACTTTTTTTCCTTACTGATTTGAATAAATTTGACTTTATTATATTAAAATAATACACAATTGCCCTTCTGTTCATTCATCCATTTATACATGAATCTCAGCAAATGTTTTGAATATGAAACCAGGTGAATGTTTTCTGTCTTATTGTTCATCGTGAAGCACATAATGATACCATCATAATCAGAAGGTATTGTTTATCTACCTGACTTCAATAACATGATATAATTTTCTCCTGTTGTGGAGTTTCATACTTGAACTCTTGATTGACTGTTAAACCCTTTTAAACCAGCAAATAGTGTAAATGGAACATGAAGCCTGCACAAAAATAGTTTGTGTATGGATTTCATCTCTGTAGATAAAACATTCACCTGTCATGATTAGACGTCCTTGGTTTCAACAAAAGAATTGTTTTCTCATTGCATAATGTCTTAGTGTTTGCAGATATAATGACTGGTGTGTCAGAGTGTTGAGCTTTAATAACATGCTAGTGATTGTGTCATTAAGCAGCAAAGCATTTGGAAGGGTTTAATCTGTTTTCTTAATAGTAAAACTGCAAGTATGTAACTGGAATGTGCCTTTTTGATGACAGTGCTGCCATCAAGGTTCTTTTCTGATTTGTGGTTGAGTAATATTCCAATTTTACTTAAAATAGTTGACATTTCATCTTGGAAAAGGAAGTGAGAAAGCAAAGTACTCAATCAAGATGTGATCATTTTTCTGGCAGAGCAAAAATGTCATCGTTCTTTGGTATTTTCAAAATATATGTTTGGAGTCACACTTTTTTTGGTGGGTTGTTTTTTGGTTTTTGTTTTTTGGTTGGTTTTTTTTTTCGTAGTAAGGGAGATGATCTCCCTGTTCCCACAGATCTATCAGTGAAATGTTTGTATGGAGAGTATTTAGTTTATGTTCCTGGATTGGAAACTGTAGAGTTGTTGCTCTAATGTTTCTTTTCTTGTAAACTCCAACTGCAGCTGGTACCTTTACTGGCACAGACTTAAGGGGCCCTGGAAACAAAGCTTTTCTTCCAGGTGCATAATTGCTACTTTTACAGGATAGAGGAGAGACATTAGCCTAAATCTCTGAATGAAATTCAGCCAACTCATTAAGATTCTTTGGATAAATATAGACCTTTTTCTGTGGGACTATGCTAAATCATTTTAAAATGAAGAAATTATAGAAGATAAATATGGCCCTAGATCATCCCTATCCATGTACCTCTTAGAATCTGAAAAGTCTGTACAGGTTGGTTGTCAGTAGCTGCCAGGGCTACCTAATAGTGTTTTATCTGTGTGCTGCAGCCACTTCATGTGTGTAAAAGCCCGGGAGGTGTAAGGGATGACTCAGACCAAATGGATTTGACCTTTTGTTGGTACATGTGGGGGATGGAGAGGTGGGAGCTCCCCCTTTGTGTGTTCAGGCACCGGAGAGGTGTGACAGTCTACCCCAGCACTGCCCAGCTTCAGTGGCTTTGATTTTATGGGGACACTGAGGAGCCTGGACCTACGTGCCGTGCTGCTCTGTTTTCATTCAGCTGTGATTTGAGGGGAGGGTCTATGCAGCTTCTATACACACTTTGCTATACGGCTTTATACTTGCTAACATCTTGCTAATCAAGACAAAGAAATCACTACTGCCTGCCTTATTAATCTCAGCAAATCTGTCGTCTTCCCTATTTGCCTTAGCCCTTGTCCAACATGCCTCTGTCCTGCCTTTGCTTCACTTCCAGCTCAATCCAGAAGGCAGTTCGTGTCCCAAGCGGAGGCTGGTGAGCAGCAGAGATTTCTCAGGCTGCAGCGTGTGTGAAACCACAACGAAGAGCCAGCAGCCCCTTCCCCAGAAACCCAGTGGTGCCGATGATACAATTAATTGGTTGGGATCGTCTAATAGAAAAGAGTTTTCAGTTGACAGTACTTTGAAAGGGATCTTACATTCCAAATCACTTTGGGCCAGAACAGCTAATGCAGTGGAGCAAAAAGATACACACTCATTTAGGTTAAATTTCTAACTCTGGGTGATGAAGTCTCGCTTATTAATGTAGGGACCTGATTTCAAATGTACTGTTGTGAACAAGGGTGGTCAGAGCAGTTAAGCTGCTGAAAAAGGAGTCTGGAGAAAAGCCTAGTTCAAGACATACAAACCAGACCAGCTGACATACACCATCACCTTCCACTCAGACCCCCATAGTAATATATTCTTTTTTTTTTTTTTTCCTTCATATGGCCACTTAAGTGTAAAATACAGAAAAGGAAGTAATTGCTGTGTTGGATTAAAATATGCTTATATAATCCAAGTAAGTAACATCTTCAACAAGAAAAAAAAGCGTTGGTTTATATAGGAAAAACTTTATTTAAACTCTATTTGTTAAAAGGAGTTAGAAATAAATAAGGGAATCTCAGGGCACTAGATCATATACTTGAGATTCAGAAAACAACTGACCCTCCTCTGAAGTCCTTAATCATCACCACAGAACCAAACGCAAGTGTCATACTGTCCTGCTGTGGTTCCTGGGAAACGGTGTTGTTCTTTCACATTCTTCAAAATGCATATCAGTTACCTGAAGTTTTTAATAAGAAATCTCACTTGGAGTGTGAACTGAAGCAGATGTGCAAATATAGAGGTCAGGCTTTGTCTTTGCTTTGCCTTGTTCTCAGGACTTGATTTACCTTTCTACAGAAAACAAAAACTCTAGCTTATTCTAAAAGTTCAAGAATTTTTCATCTCGACCCTGTGAACAGTTGCCAAGAGATCTGAGGAGGTACCTTGCGGTACAGAGGTGGGAAGGAGCAGCGGGGGAAAAAAAACCTGAAGGCATTGCTGCTGAATTCTTATTATCTGCAAATAATAGTGTCAGCCACTTGTCTCAACATCTTAAAGTTGGTCTGAATAAGTGTTCTTTTGTACTGTGTTTTCATAAATACAAATGACTCTATATGAAGGTAAGCAATGGAGAGTAAGGCTTTTGGTTTTTCTGTTGCTATTCCATGCTAGATAGAGATTTATTGGTAAAACAAAGTTTAGCTGGAAATAGCACATCTGCTGGGCCTGAAATATTTTGATTGAAGCTATCCCAATCGGTGAGTTCTTGTCACTTTGAGCTCCCCTGGTTCCCGGAGCACTTCTTGGCAGGTCAGCCCAGAAAATGCAGCCTCTGGTGTCTGGTGGGACCGAGGACTGTCCAGGGTTTGGGGGCTTGAAACTCCAGCCGGTGGCCTTGGGCTCCCTCTTCCAACCTGCTGTAAAGCTTAAAAGCAAGAAAATCCTGGGAGCTTGAACTTCCATGTCTGGAAGCACTAAGAGCCTTGGCTGAGGCGGGACTGCCAGAGCTCCTGCACTCCCTGAGGTGGAGCTATGACTTTGGGCAGGCTTCCCAGGGCAGCTCTCAGCATCAAGGCTGCGCTGGAGCCAGAGGGTCTTGGGCGCTCACACAGCTCCTGTGCGGAGCCAGCGTTCACAGATGCTGCTGCTACTGCCAGGGACTATGTCCCTGATCAGCTGCAGGCCTGGGAAGTTGGGAATTATGTTTTGCAAGTGTTTTGATGTTTCGTAGGTGACCTTTCTGGGAATTTCCAGTTTGTGGGCATTTTCAAAAGAGTTTGTTTCCTGCTTGATTTGGACCAAAGCCACCGATTCAGATAAAATCCCATTTCCTGCAAACTGGAGGCTTGGCCTGCCAGGCAGCTCTTCTGCTCCTTCCCCATCTGCTCTGGTCTTGTGATGAATCAGACTCCTCTGTCCTAACAGCAGAGGTTCTACAGTCCCATGGCCTGTGAGGTTATCATAACTTGGCCATTACAACATAATCAATCACCAGGGTTAATAATATTTTATTGCTGATTCCTTCCATGAAAAGATTTCAGCTCTTAAGCAAAACTTGAGAACAGGATATGGAGTTTCTAACGTGGCCAGATTTCGGGAAAGGATAAGGTGACCTTTGTCTTCACTGAACATTTACATTCAGTAAATGTCTTTGTCTTTAGGGCCCTCTCTGGTAGTCAATGTTCATGTTTTAACTTCAAAGCTTCTAATACAATTTTGCATGGACTCTGACTAAAGAATAGCCTTCAGCAGGCAGTTCAATTCGGGGTTGGTTTTTTTTTTTTTTTGGAAGTGACTGAAAGCAA
>NW_015090893.1:8182292-8188872 GCF_001431845.1 Calidris pugnax
TGGGTTGGTTTTTTTTTTTTGGAAGTGACTGAAAGCAAATTTTGGGCATATGTGACATTTCATGTGTGCAGTAGGCCCTTAAATATAAATAAAACAAGATGCAACTTTGATTTATAGCTCTTGTAAATAATTCTCAGTGACACAGGCAGGTTTGTGTATTATGTATATTTTTCATTGCATAAGCACTTATATAACTATGATGATAGGAATTTGCATAAAAACCAAAGCAGCCATACTTTGATGAGTTTAACATTATAGGCTTTCCAGCATATTGAAGTAGCAGGGAAACCTATCATTTTAGTGGAAACTTAGTTTATGAGGAAAAGAGCAAAATTTATTGAAGCATATTAATGCCACTGTGAATTTTTAATAAATAGTCACAGGAAGATGCTCACTCGTTAGTGACAGCATCGCAGCCATCCGATCTAATGCAGAAAAACTCATGTTGGAGAGTTTCTGCATGCCTTGTAGTGAGTGGAAAAATCAATGTGTGTAGCTGCAGTCTCAATTTTGTTAGAAACAATATGTTTTGTTGATCAAGAGAGACACTGAACAGAATATCTCCTGGAAGATGCCGAATACTTTCCCCTCCCGTTGACTGTGGCTCCTCTTAGAATGGGCTAGATTGTGTCTTCTGTGCTGTCTGTATGGGGAGCATTAATGAGAGGCTCTCTTCTTCTGCCTCTAAATTGTGAACCCATGTGTGTGTCATCCAAGTGGTTCAGCTGAAGTGTGGATGTTGCTGGGCTGCTTGTGAACATGGCTGATTTGTGTCGTCTCCGGTGATCACGACAAGAATACGTTCATGCTGTGAATGTGTGAAATTTATTGCACGCCTGGCATTCCTGCCTAGACAAGGAACGGAGGCAGATTAAAAGAGCTGTGCAGGAAGGTTCACTAAGGCACTAACAAATGCTCCTTCTCTTCCAGAATCTTTGTGATCTCTTGTATTTTGAAATGAATAATTAATTTACATGGGTTTTTTTCCTGTTCTGCTGTATGTTTTTCTTGTTCCTAATGTGTGTGTGACGGGATTTTTTTTTCCTGTTCTGCTGTATGTTTGTTTTCTTGTTCCTAATGTGTGTGTGACGGGAAGCCGGTGGCGCCGATGTAATTCTATGTAATGGATAAGCTCCTCCATGGCAATGGCTACAGGTAATTCACCCCAACTTAAAATGCACATGATCACTTTTTACACCCATTGGTATTTTAAACTCCTTTAACTAAATAGAGGGTAAACATTCCTGACTATGGTGTGAATTTGGTTGTGGAGTGATCTCCCAAGCAAAAGAACAGAAGTACCCTCCTCTATTGTCCTAGACTGAGCAAAAGAGGGGGGATGAGCTGTAAGGAGCAGTTTGGAGCATGCAAAAGGAACAGAGACTTGTCCTTTTAGAACCTCGCCAGGTCTGCAGTTCACCCAGGCAAGCATTTTAGTGGTAATAGCCCCATATTTTGGGTTTAGGTTGAGGCTGTGGTGAGATTTCTTCTCATGTTAATGTGCTCTGTCTAAATTTTACTTTCCATCCTCATCATGGTGTTTTCTCCTGGAAAACACAGATCTGAATTCTGACTGCATAGATTTGTTTAACAGTCACAGGGCTGGGTTTGGTTTAAACTGTCCCCTGAACTTCCATACTGGTTTTCATTGCTGTATTAGAGGGATTTTGAAAGGAATTAATGTGAGTGTTTGAGAAACAAACCCAATCTTTTGGTAGCAGAATCTGCAGTGGTTGATGTTCCTCCTGGGATTGCCCTACCTCAGCTACCTTGCCTGGTCTGACTTCCTGGGACTTTGTCCTCACTTCGGGCCTTCAAGTTTTGTAGTTTCTCTTCTTAGTAATTTCTACTGCCTGTTCACATGTTTTCAAATACTTTCAATGAAAGCCTTATCCCAAATTTTCAATATATGAAAACAGATTAAAATAATATTACTTATAATAATGAGCAAGAATACTATAAGGAAAAATGCACGGAGTATAGGAAATATGCTTTTTGAAGAGAGACAATGAGTATAAGAATGTCATAGATTAAGAAGCAAGTAAGTAAAATAATGTTGATTAACATTGAAGAGAAGTTGATTTGTATGTTCTGGCTTAAAGTGTGTTAGATGTTGAACTACTTTGTGACTGACATTTTTTTCTTACGAGCTGCAGAATTTACAATGCAGTGACATGTTATGCCTGAGCCCTGTTACAAATATTATGCCTCTTAATGACAGCCAATAATCTTCAGTGTAAACTGATACTGAAAACAGTAATTCTGTTCTGATTTGTTTAACTGGAAATAGAAAATAATATATTGTGGGAGTCTTATTAAAAGAATAAAAAGAGGCATATATTTTTGTTGACAGAAGAAATAGATTGTTTATTCCTCTGGAGTCTCATGTTGCTCATATTGCTGCTCTGTCTTATTGCAAGTCACTGATCTGCGTGGGTGGAAATGTCAGATGTTGTATTTGCGCCATAAGAAAATCTGTATGTTATTCTTTGATTTGTCATATTCTGTTGGGTTTACTTTAATGCTGTCCTTAGAGAATGCTCGTTTTTAGGATATTGCTGGCAACTTTAGGCATCCTTGCATCCTGCTATGTAAATTTACTCCTGGTAGTTTGTCTGTTTGTGAAAGAGGCATTCTGCAGAGGTATTTTCAAACTGGAATGGGGCATACTGACCTTGGGGAGGGACTCTTTGTCAGGGAGGTTAGTGATAGGATGAGGGGAAATGGCTTCAAACTAGAAGAAGGGAGATTTAGATTAGATATTAGGAATAAATTTTTCACTGTGAGGGTGGTGAGGCACTGGAACAGGTTGCTCAGAGAAGTTGTGGATGCCCTGTCCCTTGGAAGCATTTAAGACCAGGCTGGATGAGGCTTTGAGCAACCTGGTTTAGTGAGAGGTGTCCTTGCTCATGGCAGGGGGGTTGGAACTCAATAATCTTAAAGGTCGCTTCCAACCTGAACTATTCTATGATTCTATGACGTTAAGTAGTTACAGGGCTGGTTCATTCAGTCTCATGGAGGAAATGGGTGTAGAGTTACTGGGTGTAAAGCCAAGGAGGGCGTTGAGAGATTCAACATCTCTCTGCACATCTTCCTCCACCACACTGCCAAAATTCTCAGATGGTGCCACTGAAAGATGTTGCGCAAAATGTGTTTCTACCCTGAAAACTCATAAGGTAAGAGATGCATCTGCTCACTTATCGCAGGTTCTCGCTCCTAGTACTCACAACTAAAAGTCTGCTAGTGAAAAAGTGGCTCTGACTGCCGGTGCTGGCAATGTTGAGCTGTGTTCCCTGGGTTATATGGAGTATCTCCAGCAGAGTTTAGTTCTGTTGAGTTATCAGTAGATTTGCAGCTACATGAAAAGTATTTTACAATGGTAGTAATGCACAAGAAGGAACGGGTTTCACCTCATTGCCCCTTAGCTATGTTACTCTGAAGAGAATTCAAGTATCACCACCAAAAGTTAATATATTAAACTCTATGACCGTATCAGTGCACTCAAGTGAGCAGACATGCTGAGCAAGCAGATAACCTTATTTGCAACCTTATTTTTCACTGTGTAACCACACTTTCCATGGGTTTGCACAAATGATTCTGGAGATTTTAACATCAGTGTGCTTGTGAGGTGTTGCTTCAGCCATTCTCTTAAGTCAGAGGATCTGCCTAGGTGTTGCTAAGGTAGTATTTTGGCAGGATATTCATTCCTAATGTTGATGTGGTTTTCAGATCACAGAATGCATTTGCAAGCTATGAAAGACATCACTTAGCTTTTCAACCAAGAGCCCTCACATCCCTTGGTAATTACCAGATAAAGGTGGAAACCACAACGCCATTTCTGTGGAGTTACAATGCAATGTTACCTTTGCACTTTTTAATAATATTTCCTAGTCCCTCTGTTGAAAATAGCTATTTTGCTGACAGAGGAGCTAGAGTAGTTCAAATGTATGCATTCAGTGGAAGATAACTATAGAGTCTGTGAATATCTTTGGATGGTCAAATTATTTCAGATGATATAATCTGTAATATATTGAAAGTTGGGGAAAGAGTTGCTGCAATTGCACTTTCTTGCTTGGAGCATCTGCTGTATGGGGAGAGGCTGACAGAGCTGGGGTTACTCAGCCTGGAGTAGGTTCAGGGTGCTCACAGCCAGACCCTTCTCAGATGTGCCCAGTGACAGGACAAGGGACAATGGGCCTAAACTGAAACAGAGGAAATGTCATTTAAACATGAAAAAAACTATTTTACTATGAGGGTGGTTTAACACTGGAATGGGTTTCCTGGAGCAGTTTTGTTGTCTCCATCCCTGGAGTTATTAAAAACCCAACCAGACATGGCCCTGAGCAACCTGCTCTTCCTGTCCTTGCTTTAAACAGGAGGGGTGGACTGGATGGTCTCCACGGGTTCCTGCCAGCCTCAGTGGTGCTGGACATGAAAGAAAAGAAATACTGGCCTGGTCCAGTGCCCCCTAGGACCAGAAGACTTCTGCTCAGGATCTGGAGAGCGAGCAATGCTGGGGAAGACTGGACATCTGTCATCATTTGCAAAGTATGTGCTTTTGGATTTACTTAAAACCTCCACATTTTGAAGGCCTTAATTATCATCCTGAGCTGAACTATCACAGTGATGTTCATCTCTGTGCAGAGCACAAGCAAAGAACTTCGCAGGGTTTATAACTTGCTGCACGTTTGCATGGATCCCAGAGGGACATGGACAGTTGATTTCTGGTATTACTACAATATTAAATAATTATATTGTAGTAATTTAATCAATAATCTTTAGTGAGTGGTTCTATGTGCTTCTCAGACCCGCAGACCTTAAGTCTTACATTATGTCTTATCCCTGGGATGCAACCTGTCATTCCTGGTCCAGGCGGCAGCAACTTGGAATTGTAGTTACAGTGAAAAATCTTCCTGAGCCTTGAGCTGAATGTGCCTCTGATGGATGGAATCTGAGGGGAATTCTGCTACTGAGTTTAAAAAGTCTTCCATGAATTTCCTGAATATGAAATCCCAAAACCTTATGATGTGATCAGTTTTTTTGCAGATGATTCTGAGAACATAAAAAAAAAGCTATCTGCTGACAAATTTTAACATTCAGAGTAAAAGTTACTAAGAGTTAACTCTGGTATGTGACAGAACCTTAATCTCAGAACCAGAAAAACCGTCTTGGATGAAATTTTCCGTGGAAGTCTGGCCTTATGCAGAAATGTGATACAGAAATTTCCAACCCAAGCATTAAAAACTGGCAAAGCTGCCGGAAACAAGCTCTTTAATGGACCACATAAGGTGATGTCAGTAGAAGGCAGTTTTAGCTGCCCCATCTCTACTGACCACCTCTCAGCACCTTGTTGCTGTAGACATTGTCCTGCCATACTGTGAGCAAGCTCATACCAAGCGCTTTCGCTTGCCCTGCCAATTTATGGCTTTAAATGAATTTTCACAAGTGAGCTCTAAAAGCCTTTATTATGGAAACAGTTCACGCCTCTTAGGAGTATATTTAGGTCTTGCAAAAGATGCCAAGTTGCAAGCTCAGGAGGCAAATTCTATATTTATAAACAAATCAGGCTAAAGTCATCCCAAAGTATTCTCTGTCTCCAAGCAAAAGCACTTCAGCCTCACCCTGCAGAGCTGGTGGTTTGGGGGCTGCTGGTGGGTGGGGGTGTGTTTGCTGGGAGCCCAGCCTGGCCCCGCATGGTAGCACCTCCCGCCATGGTGATGACCTGTCACCAGGCTGGTGGTGGTGACATGGCTTCTGGGAACAGGAGGAGAGTCCCAAGCAAAGGCCAGTGGGACCAGTGGCTTGTTCCTCTCCTGCTGTTCCACCATGTGCATGGGCACCAAGGGGCAGTGACTGACCACGTGCAACGCCCTGGTGAGGGACACAGTGGTCAATGGCAACGTGGGCCCAAGGAGGGGCAACGGGGTGGTTGCTTGACCCAGCAGCAGCACCAGGCAAAGAATGATGGAATCATAGAATGGTTTGGGTTGGAAAGGTATCTTAAAGATCATCTTCTTCCAACCTCCCTGCCATGGGTAGGCATATTTTCCACAAGAGCAGGTTGCTCAGAGCCTCATCCAGCCTGGTCTTAAATGCTTCCAAGGACAGGGCATCCACAGCTTCTCTGGGCAACACGGGCCAGTGTCTCACTATCCTCAGTGAAAAATTTCTTCCTGATATCTAATCTAAATCTACCCTCTTGCAGTTTGAAGCCATTGCCCCTCAACCTATCACTACATGCCCTCATAAAAAGTCCCTCTCCAGCTCTCCTCTAGGTCCCGTTCAGGTACTGGAAGGGGCTATAAGGTCTCCCCAGAGTCTCTTCTCCAGGTTGAACAACCCCAGCTCTCTCTGCCTGTCCTCACAGCAGAGGTGCTCCAGCCCTCGGCTCATCTCCATGGCCCTCCTCCGGCCCCGCTCCAACACCTCCGCGTCCTTCCCGTGCTGAGGCCCCCACAGCCGGATGCTGCAGGCGGGGTCTCACCAGTCCTATCCCCTTGCAGCCCCGCAGCCCCCCGGGGACCCCCGCCGAGCCCCCGGCCCTCTCTGTGCCACCGTTGGGCCTTCTCTGACCATTATG
>NW_015090893.1:8189345-8189652 GCF_001431845.1 Calidris pugnax
CCCTCACAGGGGGCTGCAAAAAAAAAATAATAATTGGGGGGGGGTGGCAGGGGAAAGCACCCCTGGGGCCGGCGGGAGATGCACCCCGTCCCTGTGAGTGTGGGGGGTTGTTTCAGTGGTGGGGGGGGGGCGCTTGGGGGGTCTATGTGTGGGGAGCTGCTCCATTTGGGGTAACGGCGGGGGTTTTTTAGGGGGGGCTTTGTGGGGTGTGGGCATAAGGCAGGGGGAGACACCCGTGTGAAGTCAAGTCGGGGGGCGGAAGGCAGCGGGTCTGGAAAGCTGGGGGGGAAAAGCCCAATAAAGGGTC